>NW_020173656.1:2020312-2052653 GCF_003031525.2 Neophocaena asiaeorientalis asiaeorientalis
TCTGGAAGAGAGCAGGAGAAATAACATTTCTGAAAGAATTAGCAGCATCTGCAAGGGCCCAAGAAAAGGGACAGTACTTTCACATAGCCGTCAGTTCTTCTGGAAGGCTGCGAATAAGGAATGCGGCCAGGAGAAGGGAGGTGAGCTAGTGAGCAGCCCAGTCAGGCTTTTATCCTGAGGGCAGCAGAGGGAAAAGCTGCAGTGAAGGGCTAAGCCATGTGGGATGGATGCTAACAGCAGTGAGAGCGACCAGTGAGAACCGGGTGATTCGGGAAGCTTTGGGGTGGGGTGGGGGGTTGGGGAGACCTGACAGATTTTCACCAAAAATGACTCAAGTCATGAGAAACGACAGAGCTCCCATTAGGGTTCACACGCCATACTCCCCACCAGCCAGACTTTGCCCCAAGCAGAAGGAGACGTGGGAAACAGGACTGGCAATTCTATTTCTTCATCTCCACCCCCCGAAGGGAAGTTTCTGAGGAATATTGGCTCTTCCTGGCAATGTTGTTAATAATACTGTTAGCCAAGATGTCCCACTGCCTCTGTTCTCCCACCCCAAAAGTTCAACCATCTGTTTAATGCCTACATTGACTTCCCTAATTAACTCCACACTCCAGGCAGCTCCTTCCAACCCAAATTGTTGTTCTTAAAATGTATTTTAGAGCTTAAGTAGCCGTGGCGCAAGCTCATCTCCAGGTTGTGGACGGTTAAGACTTCCCTGTGATCTTCATATCGAGCATCCTCATTGTTGTGTAAAAAACACTCCAAACTTTGTGACATGAAACATGTATTATTATTATTACTATTATTATTATTACTATTACTACTACTATTATTATTATCACCTACAGTTTGGGAGGTTGGCAGGCTCGGCAAGGTGGTTCTTTCACACAGTTTTAGTAAGAGGGGGGCTGGGCTAGAGCCTTCCTCATTCACATCTCTGGCGACTGATGCCAGGGCTACTAGCCAAAACACCTGCGTGGAGCCTCTTCACACAGCCTGGGCTTCCCCACAGCAAGTGTCCTAAAAGAGGAAGAACCAGTCTGAACCTTTATCAACCACTATGATCTAGCCTTGGAAGCCCAGAGCCCCACGTCCCCACACTCTGCTCACTGAAGCAGTTGCAAACCCCACCCAGGTTCAGGGAAGGAGGACAAAGACCTGCCCCTTCCTGGTGGGCCGTGACGTCACGTTGCAAAAGGAACATGTGGATGGGAGATATCATCATGGGCATCTTTTTTTTCTTTATATTTTTAGTAGATCTTTATCGGAGTATAATTGCTTCACAATACTGTGTTAGTTTCTGTTGCACGACAAAGTGAATCAGCCATATGCATACACGTGTCCCCATATCCCCTCCCTTGTGAGCCTCCCTCCCACCCTCCCTATCCCAACCCTCTAGGTCATTGCAAAGCACCGAGCTGATCTCCCTGTGCTATGCGGCTGCTTACTGCCACAGACGTGACAATTCACATGCCTTGACATGCAAAATGCCCTCATGCTCTCCCCAAGGGTGCCCAGATCTCACTCCATTATGGTAAGGCTTGACTTCCAGGATCTTTCCACCTAAACCTGGTCCAAACACCAGTGAGGGCCCACAGGTACAGTTCCTCTTCTATGGTGTCTCCACTAAAGACCCAGAACCAGAGTACACATTATCTGCCCCTTACACACCCAACGTACAATGGTGGACAAGCCCAAGATAACTGCTATACACACTACTGTTCAAAAAAAGGGAAAACAGGAGGCATCCAAAAGTAACTGGATCAGAGCAATTCTCAGCTACATGGACAAATGATCTAAAATGTAAAAATTTGCATTTATTCCTATAAGTTTTCTCCTTTTCATTCTAACCCAAAATTATTAGCCCTTGGCCCTGGGGAGTGCTAAATGGAAGAGAGATGGGCCCCTGGAGAGGGCGAAGGAAGAAGCTGAGTATTGTCTTAGCTCCCATTGGGGGCACTCGTCTCCACGCGGTCATGGAGCTCTATCAGCAGGCATGTCCTCAAGACCACGCTCTCCTGGCCAAGCCCACTGGCAAATGACCACGCAGCGCCAGTCTTATGTCTTCTCTAAATAAGCTGGGACATAGAAGTCGCTTTGATCTAATGCTGGTGCCAAGCGGGGAGCATATGAGTCTAAGGCTGTCAGCAGCCATCTTCTGCAGCCCAAGGCGAAAGCTATCTGCAGAACAAAGCCAGCGGTAGTGGGGAGCAGAGCCAAGGACTTGAGCAAACAGAGCCCCGATGAGGCCATTCGAGCCAGACCTCTACCCCAGGACCTTCAGCCAATAATAAATTCCCTACTTTGCTTAAGATATTTTGGGTTAGATTTTTATCACTTGCATCTGACAGTATCCTAATACACACCCATTTTCTCCCCAAGTTCTTTGTTTTCAGCTAAGGCCTGACCTCCCGTGGGCTCTCTTCCTCCTTCTATAAGAAGGAGGCCCCCTGAAGTGTATACATCCATCCTCTAGTCGTGGGGGCGTTCCCATGAAGGGAGGAAAGCCTGCTCTCTCCTTCCTGGATCCTCCAGTTTTTCCAAGCTCTGGAAATAATTGGAAGGTAACCATACCTCACACATGACAACTGTCTCTACTCAACTCAAGCCTGCCCTGCCACCTACATTGACCATGACGGTGAACGCGTGCACTACAGAGGAAAGTGCTAGGATGGTCTCACAAGAGAGCTGCACGCTTGGTGCAGACCACCCCGGATGCTGCCCCAGCGAGGACCAGCCACTCTCCCAGGGCTCTACATGTCAGCTCCTCTTCTATATGACTTGGAAGCTGCTAGCACCAACATGTCAGCAGGAAATGGCTCTTTAATCACTGCAAAGTCCCTCCTGATTGTAAAGATTAGCTCAACCTCGGCCTCGGGCCAGATGAAACTGGCCAGATGAAACTTTGGTGACAAATTCAGAAGCCAGAGGCAGGGAGTCTAGAGGGAGCTTGCCTGAGCATTGTGGCCCCCCAGGGGCACTGAGAGCCCGTGTGTGAACACCACTGGCCTCGGGTCCCTTGTTTCCAGCCCCAGATTCCCTGCAGGCGCTACCAATCACCTGAGCTTGGTTTGGTTTTGCAGTGAGGAAGCTCTTTTGGGGGTTTGGGGAGGAAGAGGCATTAAACGCACCTGGCTCTTGATGTTTCCGCAATCCCGAGCAGGCTGCGGCTGAAGGCGCTGCTGGTAGGGTTTTGGAGACAATAGGAAAGGCCTCAACAGCTGAAGTCCTCCGTGCCTGGTGCCCCTGCATGGACTCCAGAGGAAAACGGCCTAAAAATGGAGCCCTCTGTTATTGTACAATACGAATTTGTAGCTCGATTTAATTTGGAAACGGGAAGAAAAATGGGATGACATACTTGATGTGCAGACTCTGATGTTATCACCTCAGAATAAACCTGTGGCAAGAGGTGTAAAGTTATGAACTAACAGGGAAAACAAAGAAACTCGTCTTGCTTAATCCTAATGAGAAGGATGACACATCTCACACTCAGACTGTATTCAGGGCCCTGCCCTGTCACACACAGGCATGCCAATCACATGGACACCCCCTCTTGGTCACATGCACACCCCCTTCCAAAATAACTGGGATTGTGTGTGACAGCGATTAGCCAAGCTGAACAGCAGCCCCACTCACAGCTAGGTCAGATTACACACATTCTATGCCTGTGTAGAACCCAGGGCCTTGGATAACAGGGGTCTGAGAAAGAGCGACAGGGTGGGGAGCAAAGGAGGGTCAAAGGTGCCAGAGGCAGCCAAAAAGCCTGAGTCATAAGCAGTTTGGTGACATGCCCTCTGATGCCCACCAGACTCCATGGCTCTCCCATTCTGCACAGAGCAGCCTACACATGAGGCATGACCCAGGGGAGGGCAAGATGTTTTCTTTCAGACCCTAAACATATGTCATTCATTTGCATGGACACTCCAGTGGGCTACAGGCTACAGCAAGGCTGGGATTCACTAGGGCCATACCACCTCCCACCATGTAGCTGTACCTCCATCCCCACCCTTCTGCCCAAGAAAGTACTGTCCACTTCAGCAGGTTAACTACTGTCGTTAACAAGCCACCCGTGGCTCAGCTCACAATAGTTTCAGATGCCCAATACGGCAGACATCACCATTTGAGTGGCTGACTCCACCAGCCAATGGCACAGGCCTATTTCGCATGTTTATTCCACCAAGACTTCCCCTCCAGTCCTGCGTTCAGAGCCTCTTCAACCTCACTGCCCCCGTGGTAGGTCCTCAGCCTTTGAGCGTGAACTTGAAAAACAGTGGATCCTCATTTATTGGAAAGCATGTTTCCAAACAATACCCAGTAGATTCTCCAGTGCCCCGTGAGGTGGGGTTAACTACCATCCCAATCCTCTTAAAACATATTCGTTTATTTTTTGATCACCTACTATGTACCAGGCACTCTTCTGGTAGTGACCAGAACAAAGGTCCTCCTCAGGGAACTTACATTCTGGTGGAGAAAGAAAGACATTAAAAAATAAGCCTCATAAATATGTACATTAAAACAGTACATTATAAGGTAATAAGTACTGTGGACAAAAGACAGAAGGGGCAGGTAAGAGCGTTCAGTTTGCAGAATTGAACAGGGTGGTCGGGTTTTGCTTTGTTTGTTTGAGCAAATACTCGCAGAAAGTGAAGAGTTTTAGGCAAGTGGGCAGAGAGGGAACAGTGTTGCAGGCAAAGGGAACCGCCAGAGCAAAGGCCCCGAGGCAGGACACGTGTGGTACCTGTGGGGAGCGGCAGGCGCCACTGTGGCTGGGACAGAATGAGGCGGGGGGAGGTCAGTGGAGAGGAGACGGAGGGGAATAAATTGTTCCAACTAGAGGGAGCGAGTTCCACCCAAGGCCCGAGAGGCAGGACCTCGCATAAGTCGAGCGGAACACAGGCCCCTCGCTTAGAGCCCCAGGTGCTTCCCCTGCCGATTCAAGGCGCACAGGCCATCTGCTTCCCGTAGCCCTCCTCCCGCCTTCGGTCCCCACCACTCGGCCAGCAGACCCAGGACCCGGCCACCACACAACACAACAGGCTGCATTCTCTGGACCCCCAAAGAAACCATCCCACCTCACCCCTTCCCCTGGCCCTGTGCTGGCAGGAGGGCTGACAATGTGAAGAACTGAATTACAAAACTCACCATGTTGAAGTTCTTCCCTTCGATCCAGGCCCAGAAACCTCGGATTACAGATCCAAGCTCCTGGGATCTCCCAATCAAAAGCTGGCGCCCACGAGGCAGGGGCCAGCCAGGCCCGGGAGGTGGAGTCCTCACCTCCCAAGCAGCCAGGACCCAACGGCCATCTGGCTAGGCTCCGCATGGCCAATCAGACAGCAGGCAGGTTGACACCAGGACTGCCAGGGCATAGGGGTTGCAGGAGGCATCTGAGGCAATGCTCCCCAAGTGCTCACGCATAACTGAATCAGGCCTTCACAAAGACGGAAAAGAGTGCATTACCAGGCCCTAGACGTGCCAAGAGCTCCTTGGATCCATCTTCTTCCCAAGCCTCACCCTCTCCTTGGGCTCAGCCTGTTATAGCTAAATGGTTCTATTTATTGCCATCCAAGATTTTCGCTTGGCGGGGCCAAGTGGTGGCTGACCTAAACCAGCAGTGACAACTGGCTACACTCAGCCCGCAGGCGCCAAGCTCGGTGCCATGTTTCAGCATCCCCACTTTCTCCTCTTTCTCACAAATAAACGTCTTCCGTGCCATGGGCAAATTGGAGCCTCGAAACCACTCTCAGAGGCAAAAGGACTAGTAGAAGATGCTTAGATGAGTCACTGGGATTATGGCAAAGTCACTGATTCTCTCTGGACCTCAGTTCCCCTTCTTATAAAATGATACGGTCCAAAAGTCACCATTGGAAGGGCTGTTACAGCTATGAGATTATAGAGACAGTTCAGTGCCCTGCTTTGAGAACAAGAGGAGACTTTGAACCTCGGGGAAGAACTGAGGGGTTCAGAGGCCTGGATCTGAATTTCTTCTCAGAGGTTGCTGCAAGAAATAAGAGGAGCTGAGAAAGAGAAGGGGAAGCCTCCCTAGAATTACCTTTTGGCACAGACTACCAGTGGATGCAGAGTATGGGACCGAAGTAAAGTTCTGACATTGGGTTTGGCAACAGAATGGCACCCCCATTCACTGGGGTCAACTACAGCAGAGTCGGGGACTTAGAGCTCGGATCGTTAGGGGCACAGCTGTGAGCAGAGAGGGTAAAATCCAGGAGTCTCCTTCCAGTGGCAGAAGGCTGATGGGAAGGCAGCTGCAGTAGAGAGACTAGTCTGGGCCTCCAGCATCTCTGAAGTAGGAAAAGAGGTGGAAGGGACTGACTTCGGATGAGAGGGATGAAGTGCCTGATTTTGTGCATGTCTAGTTAATACCGGAAGTCAGGAAAGAGGGCAGGGTGGAGATACGTATTTGGGAAATGTTTGCAAAGAAAGATAGAAAATGGAATGGCGTGGATGAAGGAGAAAAGCATCTAGAGAGCATATTGGAATATATTGGAGAACGTTGCATTTAAGAGTTGAGAGAAGGCCGAGTAAGTCAGGAAAGGAGGCGAAGAAGGGGTATACAGAGAGTTAGGAAGACCCAGGGTGACGCTGAGCTAGGGCAGTCGTGGGTGCTGGTCATCAGCTAGTCCTGCCTCCCTTCTGGGAACCAGGTGGGACGGGCATTCCTGACTCCTGTTTGTAGCTAGTGGACACATATGACTGTTTTTGGCCAATGAGCTGTAAGTGAAAGCAATATGTCGCTTTCAGCCAGACATTTAAAACTGATGTGAGGCACTCGAGAGCTCCCTTTCCTCTGCTGCAGTGACCACAGTTCCAGTAGGGGCTGCTCTGTGGGTCCATTAGTGAGAGGACATGGCGCAGAATCAGAGATCATCAAGAGTGAGAAACTAACCTCTTTGCTTTAAGCCACTGGGATTTTTGGTAACCGCAGCACAGCCTAGCCTTTCCTGACCGACACGCTAATGGAGGAGTTTCTAGAAGGAAGATGGTGGCCAGCAGTGCTGAATGGAGCTGCAGTATGGGGACTACGAAAAGTTGTTGAGTCTGGCAAACAAGTGGACATCAGTGACCCTCACGCTTGGGTCGTGGGCGCAATAACCAGACTGCAAGGCATTAAGTCTTGAAGGCAGGAAACGTAAACTTTTTAAATATTTGGGGGAATGTCAGAAAAGAAATGGGGTAGCATGAGGGCCAGCTGGGTAGGGGAAAGGCTTAAGTTTTTATTTTTAAGAGAACCCAGTGAAGAAGTAAAGGGATAATATGAATGATGGTGTGATTGCCCAAGCTCATAACTTCTCTGCCTGTCCGGGAAGCAGAAGAAACAAGGAACTAGATCTCCTGGCCCTGCAATGTTTTCCTTTCCTGGTTGCACACTCACTCCAGGAGCTGACCAAGTGTCAAGGGGACTGAGCTGAAATTGGCAGAGGTGGGGGAGCACAGAACAAGAGAGGAGTCTCCTGGAAAGAGCCTGGTAGTAGAAGGATGGAGGGGAGAGGGAGGAAATGGATGGAAAGGAGATCATCTCAAGGAAACTGGCAAGTTCAGGAGCCCCTAAGGATTGACCTCCAGGACGCGAGGTCCCACGTCTATAAAATGGGGCTAACCCTTGTGACACAAGGTCATGGGAAAGATAAGAGAGGATGATGCATACATACCAGCCCGTTACAAACTGTAACGCTACATGCACATGGGATGGAATCATGGCTGGAAGCCACCGTTTGAGGTATCTTTACCAGAGAATCCATCACCTCTGGTTGCTGTCAATGAGGCTGAACTCCCAAATCAACCACCATGGCTTGCCGAAGGGACAACCTCAGGCCTACACCGGCTGCACACAGAGTTCTCGCACACTCCGGGGTAGGGAGAGGAGGAAGACCCGAGTTCCATCTGTAGCCTCACTCTGTGATCCTGGGCTAGTCAGCTCACCTTTCTAGGCCCCAATTCCTGATACATCAAACGGGGGAAATGGGAACAGACAACTTCTGAGAGGCCTCCCAGCTCTGACATTTTAAGATGCAGTGTTTCCATTAGCCCTCTAGCTGTACTTCTTCGATAAACAAAACATAAAACTATTTGCAATCAATTAAACCTCAAACAGTTACTATATTATTAAATAGACGAACAGACACACAAGAATAACAAAAGAACTAATAACCGTCAGGTGATATTTTTGATCTTTAATCCCTTCGACTCAGTCCTCAGCCCAATGACACACATACTTTGGCCACATTAAAAGCCCTTTACTGCCAAGGAAGGCTCCAGCTGGGCCAGCCAGCCAGCTCAGAGCGCCCCTGTCTCGCGTTGCCTCCAACAAATGGGCTCCAGCTGTGAGATGCCCGCGACAGGCAGTGCACATGTGTCCGAGCCCACCTGTGACTGTAGCCCACCTCATGACGGAGAGAGTGTGTCACTGAAACAAAACACATAAAATTAGCACTTGGGTCTGTGCTTACCCTGAGCTTCCTAACTGTTACCAAAGACACGTGCTAAGATGCAGGAAGAGGAATCCTAAACTCTGACCTTCCTCAGCCCTTAGCGCAGTCCCTGTCAATCGGCTCAGTGGAAAGTCAATCCTGAGACACCCCGGGGAGGCTGATACCCAGGAAAACTTCCCCCAACCTCTCCCATCGATGTGTGAGCCAATCAACCTCTCTCTCTCTCTCTCTCTCTCTCTCTCTCTCTCTCTCTCTCTCTCTCTCTCTCTCTCTCTCTCTCTCTCTCTCTCTCTCTCTCTCTCTCTCTCTCTCTCTCTCTCTCTCTCTCTCTCTCTCTCTCTCTCTCTCTCTCTCTCTCTCTCTCTCTCTCTCTCTCTCTCTCTCTCTCTCTCTCTCTCTCTCTCTCTCTCTCTCTCTCTCTCTCTCTCTCTCTCTCTCTCTCTCTCTCTCTCTCTCTCTCTCTCTCTCTCTCTCTCTCTCTCTCTCTCTCTCTCTCTCTCTCTCTCTCTCTCTCTCTCTCTCTCTCTCTCTCTCTCTCTCTCTCTCTCTCTCTCTCTCTCTCTCTCTCTCTCTCTCTCTCTCTCTCTCTCTCTCTCTCTCTCTCTCTCTCTCTCTCTCTCTCTCTCTCTCTCTCTCTCTCTCTCTCTCTCTCTCTCTCTCTCTCTCTCTATCTCTCTCGCGCGCGCGCACACACACACACACACACACACACACACACACACTTCAGCAAAGGCCACCAGGAAGTGTTGGCCATGGTACTTGGAGCTGATCCCCTGCCTGGGTTTGATTATTCCTCCTCTCTCAGTGGCTTATGTGGGGTCAGACAGGCTTGAAAACTTGGTCGTAAATTAGCCGGTGCCCACGATAGTGGAACCAGTTTGCACTGAAGGCAGCATCCAGGCCCCGCTGCCCGTTGCGGACCAGCTCAGCTTCGCAGGCAGGATGACGTGTGTGTTCTCAGGCAGCTGTGTCTCATTTCCACATCCAGATCAAGTTGGCTGCGGTCTTCTGGGAAAAGCAGAATTCTGGACCGAGCACACCCCATCACCCCAGGCGCCGGCTCCCCTCCCCTGCAGTTGGCAGCTGTAAGACCCCAATGGCATTGAGGTGAGCCTCACTGAATCCGTGGGTGGGACAAGCGAGGCCTGGGGACAGGCAGGGGTCCTTGAGAAGTCACCAGGCCTAAGGCGGCCCTGCCTGTGCTGATAGGTGTGCTCCTCAGCAGCTGCCCTGGGAGGCTGGGGCCAAGCCGCTCTGCCTGCGTTTACTGAGGACGTGCGGGGCCGGCAGCACGCAGGGGCTCTACGGACTGAAATCCATGGGTCTGCTGCCTGGTGTTCCACCTTCAACAGCGCAAGAACACTGCACAGTCCGGACTGAGGACAGCATCGTGAATTCAGCCTTCCGCAGCACCGCCTGCGTCCCCCCGGGTCCTGCCTTAGCCAGGCCTCCCTCTGCTCCCAACACTTGTGCCCTTAGGACAGCAGTGCAGAAGCCACGCGCTAGGGGTCTGGAGGCCTGGTTCTCAGCTTACTTCCTTCACATCTGCACAACCTAAATGTAGGAGGAAAGGTTTAGTTCTCTGAACATCACTTTTCACCTCTCTAAGATGAGACGTTTGGACTGGACCATCTCTAGGGTCCCGGCTTCCATACCTACACTTTCCTGTATAAACTTACTTCAGGGGCCAAATCTTACAAACAGTCGTAGAGAGAAGACTGTAAAAGCAGGGGGACTTCAGGAGCACTGTGGAAGCTCCTGGCCTTCATTGTTGCCCTGGTCCCCCACTAGGGTTCTAGAAATTCCACTGGAAGAGACTCAAATCCCGGCACAGGACACTCACCCAGACTATGGCTTCTCCACCAGAAAAGGAAACACCGGGGCAACTTTTATTCATTCATCTCTTTGTCTCCTATTGAAGAAAGCTACACTCTTTCACCTACAATTTAAGGGCTTCAGAACAATCTGGCCTCATTTTGCTTTTCCTCCTTCCACCCCAACCTGCCCTTCGTGCATCTTCAGCCCAGACTCAGGGACAGACTCTCTGTTCCCTGAGCTTCCCTTCCATCACCCCACCTTCTCTTTTCAAAGAAAGAATATCACATGCCCTTCACAGCTCAATCTACCTCTTCATTGAAGAAGGTCCATAAGGGCTCCCACAGGGCACTCCCTCCCCTGGGTGTGAGGGGTTGCTCTCACAGACAGGGAGAGGGGTGTCCTCACCCTTAAGACCAGAAGGAAAGGAAGGAGGGCCAGGGAGAGGCTCTGAGTACCTCTGGCAAACGTGGCCTTGGCCACAAGAATGTGAAGATGTCCAGGAAGGAATTCCTTTATTAAGATAGCATCTTCTGGTTGGAGTCCACCTAGAGCTAGAAACTGAAGAACTCAGGCAAGGTGTCTGAGAAACTGCCACCTCTTTAGGACCAGAAGGCAGATGACAGAGATCAGAAGCCATGAGCTTGGAGGACGTGCCATGGCTTCTGGAATCCTCCGTGCCATTTTTCCTTGTTCTTTGCTTACTGATGAGGAATCAGTCACTGTCTTCTGAAATGTCTAGTCTTCCCCAGCTGCTCCAGGGAAAGTCTGGGTCAACTGATTTTCAGGGTAAATCCAGGACCAGGGTGCTAAGTCAGAACAGCTATGTTTATTAGAACGAATCTCTTGATGAGATAGACAATTTTTTAGGAATATAAAAGTTACTAAGATTGACCCAAGAAGACTATTCTCTGAATAGACCATCAACCATGAAAGAAGTTGAAAAAAATTTTGGAAGAATTATCTCTATAAAAGGCGATGAGTTCAGTTTTATGGATGAGTTCTTTCAGATTGCTCTAGAGCAGAGAAAAAAATGGAAAACTTCCTAATTCCTTTTATAAGGCTAACAAAATTTTATGAGAAACCTGTCAAAGATAATATACAAATACATGTATAATGTTATACATGTAATACTGTATGTGTAGACACACATACACATATATACACACACACACAAATACAGACCAATTTTACTTATGAGTATAGATTCAAAAATCCTAAGTAAAAAAAACCAATAAATCAAATCCAAGGGCTATTAAAAAATAACTCAATATGACTAATGCTATATTTGTTCCTGGAATGTAATGATGATTTAACATTTGGAAGCATATTCTAGTTCATATCAATTAGTCACAGAAAAAAAAAAGGTCATAAGAGAGTCTAAGGATGTATTTTTTAATGTAATACTTTTTGTGAATTAAAAAAGAAAAAAACTTAGCAAAGTAGAAGCCTTGAACTTATACCTGTAATCAACATCCTACTTATGGTGAAACAATGGTTGCATTCCCATTAAAAATAGAAAAGAAGTGAGGATGATTTCTATCACTTTCATGATTAATTTCTAACTAATAACATGAAACAGAAACATGACATTTTTTAAAATCCAGGAGATCTAATTATCATTATTTGCAGAAGTTACTATATTCTACCAAAAAAAAAAAAAGAAAAGTAGGATAAATCCCAGGAAAAAAACTACCAAAACTAAAACATTTAGTAAGGTGAATTATTACAAGTTAAAAATACACAAATCCACAGGTTTGTGTATGCCAGAAACAGCTAGTCAAAAGTTAATAGACAATACAATGCGGGGGGGCGGGGGACGGGAAGGATTCTATTTAAATGAGCAGAGAAATAATAATAATAATAAACCTAAAAATAATCTTAATGAGAAGACATGCAAGGTCTATTAAAAATATTTTTAAAAACTTTACTGTGATACTTCAATAAAGATGTTTCAAACAAACAAACAAACAAACAAAACTTTACTGTGAAACAAAAAGCAGATTTGAAGAAAAACCATGTTTCCAGGGGGAAAACTGAATTTTCTTTTCAAATTCTTTCCCAGCCATTTTTCAAGAAGAGTTACACACAGCAGGAGGGGAAGAGTGAGTCTTGCAGACCGTGTTCTCACAGGGACTCACATCCTCACGCTGGCACAGGAGAACAGGCCCCACTAGCCACGTCCATGTGTAAAGATTTAGTGTCCCTGAGAGAGGAAAGTTCGTAAGCTTTAGAAACATGATAGAACATGAAACACGATGATAATACTTGAAATCAGCCTTGGAAATTGTGAACCATACGTTCTCTTTGTTCTGTACTGTTCGAAAATCACTAGTGATTCATTAAGGTAGGAAATTAAATGAGTAAGGCTGTGAGTGCCATCTCATGGAGAAAGCAACTGATAGTGGTGCCCAAGTTATCGCTGTCACAATCTTTCCCCACCGTGTAAAGGCTATACCATCTGATGTGGCATAAAGCCACAGTGATAAAAGTAGTGTGGGGCTGCTATAACAGTTGTTAGATAAATCACTCAGACAGAAGGTATAGCCCCAAACATAAGACTATATGAGGACTTCCCTGGTGGCACAATGGTTAAGAATCCACCTGCCAATGCAGGGGACACAGGTTCCATCCCTGGTCCGGGAAGATTCCACATGCCGCGGAGCAACTAAGCCCGTGTGCCACAACTACTGAGCCCGCGTGCCACAACTACTGAAGCCCGTGCGCCTAGAGCCCATGTTCCGCAACAAGAGAAGCCACTGCAATGAGAAGCCCACGCACCACAACGAAGAGTAGCCCCCACTCGCCGCAACTAGAGAAAGCCCACGTGCAGCAGCGAAGACCCAACGCAGCCAAAAAAAAAAAGAAGAAGACTATATCAATGTATTACTTGATAAAAGGGGCATCATGCATCCATCAGTGAGGAGAGGAAGGGTTAATTAGTTAGTAGTAAGGGCTAGTGGTCTACTTTTGAGGGGGGGATAAATTCTCAATTCGCTCTTATGTGAAAATAATTCCAGATGAATAAAGAGTTTAGCTGGAATTAAATGAATGAAAACCTTATTAGAAGAGGATATAGAAAAAGAGCAGAAAGCATTGAAACTCCACGAGAGCAAGGACGTGTTTTCTTTGCTGCTGTATCTCCAGTATCTGGAATAGTGTGTGCCACATAGTAAGTACTCTATAAATTTATTGGAAGGATGAATGAATGAATAAATGAATGAATGAATGAATCTTTTTTCCTTTACAAATTTTCTGGTTACATACTTCGTCACTTTTTCTGCTAGGGCATTTTTTTTCTTAGTTACTATAATTTGTCTTTTTAACTTCTTATGTCTCCTTACATATTAAAGATAATAACTGTCTGGACATTACATTTATTGCAAATAATTTCCCAAATTTGTCTTTTACCTTTTCATTTATTTGAGTTGTTTATATCCCCCCCAAAAAACTTATTTATATGAGATCTGTTAATTCAGTCAAATTTCTTTTTTAACTTCTTTTGATTATTATTATCTATAGAAAATCCTTCCCAGTCCCAAACTGCTGATGGGGCTGAGGGCACCCTGAGTGGTCTGGTCCAAGTTACTTCAACAGTGGGGCTATTCCATCCTTTCCCGGGGCCTGGGGACCTATTTCAGAGGCATCTGATCCAGAGGGTTTCCCATCCCAACCAGACCCATCCAACCCCCAAACCTCCCTTTCCAGCTCACTCTTTTGCATAACCACACAGTGAGGTCATGTGTTTAGGACACCATTGTTCCATCACCATAGAAATGATGAGATGTCAAAGCACTGGCAAGAAGCCTCCCGTGCAGGATGAAGCCAAGGAAGAAGATGGAGAGAAGAGAGGAAGCCAGAGAACCCAAAACATCCCAAGTAGCTCATGAGGTCATCCTCACACACACAGTTTCCCAGGTGTCAGATTTGTTTGGAAAGCACACAACCTCCAGCCCAGCCCGGCATGTAGTGACAGCTCACAGGCAGCACCTAACCTCCAGAGAAGAGGTTCCCGTCCCTTTTAACCTCTGGGGCTTCCAGCCTGACAGCTGACCGATGGCCTCCTTTGGAATTCTCGGCTTAGCTCTCCTGTTTTTCTCAGAATATAACTCCGTGCTCCCGATCACTTTGCTATGTCATCCTCCCTGCCCCCTTCAGATTCAACTCCTGACATACTTTCCCCTCTGCTTCCAGGACAACCATTCTAACGCAAGAATCTGATTGTCTTACTCATCTTCTAAAATTAATTCCGTGATTAACCGTTGCCCTAAGGGGAAAATTCCTTAGGAGGCTATCCAGACCCTTTTCAATCTGGCTTCTGCCCCTACTCCAGCCAGCCTCTTACCGCACCCTTCTTCATACTCTGCTCCAATTGCATTCTGCCTGGCATCTGAAAATGCTGTTTTTTCCATGTAAATAACTACCTCTCACTGATACCTACGGGATAGGCAGAGTCCTCTGAAGGCGGCATATATGTCCTCATGTTTGAGATAATGAAATTAGGGTCCAGAGTGGTTAAATAATTAACCCAGGGTAACACAGCTTTTAAGTAGCAGAGCTGGGATTCAAATTAAGATCTTTCCAACTTTAAAAGTCTTGGTCTCTCTGGGACTTGCCTGGAGGTCCAGTGGTTAAGACTCCACGCTTCGACAGCAGGGGGTGCGGGCTTGATCCCTGGTCGAGGAACTGAGATCCCACATGCCATGAACTATTTCCATTTTTAGCACTGAAAGTAACCATGTCCTGGGAAACCCCTCATTCCCCAGCAAACTGGGATAGCTGACTACCCTGCCACTGCCTTTTGCTATTGATGCCAATTCATCTTTCACTCATGAGTTCTTCCTCCGCCTCCTCCAGGAAGCCTTCCGAGACCACCTCACACCCCTAGAACTATATTTCCCCTCTCCTGTCACATTCCTGGACCTACCTCTAGCCTGAGAAATCACCTGTGTCAAAATGACGTGTCTACTTATTAGTCTGTCTTGTTACAGGATGAATTTCTGACTGTTGGAACCCAGGCCTGTTCATGTCTGTGGCCCCAGGGCATGACAAGGAGTAGGGGCTCAGTTCAATTCGTGTTTGTGCGATAAATGGGCAAATCTGACCAGGGCTGTGCTATGGGTAACCAGGAGGCCAGGATCTCCTGAGAAAAGTGGTTTCCAGAAATAATTCTGCAGTTAAAAAATTCCAGAGTGGGTCCTGTCTGGATTTCCCTGGTCAGCAAGCGTAACCAAAGCATTTGCTCTGCTTGACACTCACAGGCCCTATCAGGTCTATAGGTACAAATCTGACCCAACCCCTCTGCTGCTGGCTTTTAAGCCCATTGGCATGTCCAATTCCCTCCTTACAAACTTCTGGGAATGTTGGGTTGTGGACACATTTATACAACTGTCCCGGGAGACGAAGAGGATGGGAAGGAAACATGCAGCGTTTACAACTTTCCAAATGGTTTCTGCGCTGAAGTCTCGGAAATGGTGGTGGTTGATCTCAGCACCCCCTGGAGGGAACTGCTTCTCCACCCCGCACCTTTCACCCCCACTTCCCCTCTGAGGACACCCGCTGCCCAGAGAGGAGAATGAAGGTAGCTTTGCTCTAACCTGGATGTTCCGGCCCTGGTGAGCAGGCAGACGTGAAACAAGAACGACAGAAGAAGAGATGCCCCATTGTTCGGTGTAAGAAAGAGTTCAGATTCAGACTTGTTCTGATTTATCCAAACACGTCCCACTGCTCTGACGTGCACCTTCCGGAATCTGTCAAAACACCAGCACCACTGCCCCCCAGCAGCACTTGACATCTCTCTCCCTGCAGAGGGGACCGATACTCCATCCAGCCACCACCTCTCCTTTCTGCCTTTGCCCCATGATGAAAGCTCTCCTCCCACAGAGACACTCTGGAAGCGCTTGAGGAAGTAATAGTGAATAATAGTAATTTTAGCTCTTGGGACAAATACAGAAGAGGAAAGTTCAGGGACGAGAAGAGATGATGGAAGTGGGGAAAACTGGTGCCCAGAAAACTCAGGAGTGAGGCCCGCAGCTTACTGGGCCAACCATATATTTGAATTGACAATCGTCAGAAGGAGAGTAGGTTTATTATTCCTCAATGTGCATAGTATTTGAGTCACAAATGTTCATTAGGTCCTGTTGAGTTCAGTACCCAAATTTGGGGTGGGAAGCGCCGTGATTATTGGTCCCACCATGTAGATGGCAAATTCGGGGTGCAGAAGGGGTATGCAATGTACCAGGTCCACAGCTGGTGAGAAATGGAGCTCACACTTAAACCCAGTTCTGTCTCACTCCTGATCTTTATTGTAGGGCAACACTCTTGCAATCCTTACTGTGCTGCAGGCATTGTTCTCCTGTTCTCTCATTGAATCTTTCTCATGGCCCTGGGCTCCCCTCTTTGCTCCACTGGCCTCTCCTTCAGCCCCTTCCCTCTGTCCCCTGCCCTCATTGCCAAACGTCCTGACAGGCATCTGTGACCAGTGAGCATTACCCAACTTACCGCACAGCCTCCCTGAGAACCGGGTGGATGTCGGAGACTTCGTATCTCCTAATTGGGTTTCTCCACCCACTTGAGCTGGTACATATTCTGAACATCCTCTGTGTGCTCAAGTCCAGACACACCCCCAGCCCCACGACCTTGGCCAGTTCACCCCCACATGCCATCTGAATCCCAGCAATCCAGTGAGCTGAGCTGGAACTTCCCAGGAGGGAAATGTGGGAAAGTTCAGGCTGCTGGGAAAGCCTGAGGGGGAAGCAGGGGGATTCTGAGGTCAAACACAAGATAGGCCCAAAGGATTGTATTCAGTGGCCCGGCTGGCAGAAAATTTAGGTACCTGCTAGCCAAGGAAGTGGTTTGGGCATTTCTGATGGCACTTCCTGTTCACACCACAAGATGTAAACATCCATTCGGCAAGATGGACAGCCTCTCACCACATTTGGAAGACTTCTTTTCACTGAATCCCATTGGCTTTTAAAACTTTTTAAAATACGTTATGACTTTTCAGGGCATTTGGAAAAGTTTAAAGCAGACGGGCACACAGACAGGACAATGGTCTCTCTTCTGTAAGGGCAGAACAAGGAAACTCCTACAGGGACCCTTGCCCACCTGTGGGGACTGAACTGCCTCATTGCCAGGACTCTGCCAATCCCCCTCCCTCCTTTAATGTCTTCCTCGGAAAAGCCAGCACTAAGCTAGGCACCGGAATGGCAGAGTCAGTGGTTGCTACGAGGCTGACTCTGCAGGTGCAGGGTCGGCTCTCGTTTGGAGGGCAGCCGCCCTCCAGTCCGGTCCTAGGATTCGGCTCACCGTGGAAACTTTGCTGCGCAAGCCTCATGGTCTCCCCAGTTTCCTTGGTTCAAAGAAATACAATCTCCCTTGCTCCAGGAGAAACCTCTGCTCAAAGAGGAGAAGAGTTTGGTCGTGGGTGTGAGAAGCTCACCAGGCTTCATTTCTTCTCCGCACCCTGCCCACATAGCCACCCTCCGCCAGGGAAGCCCAGGTGGAGGGGCTGGACCTTTCAAAAGGACTCTCAGGTTGTCCAGAGCCTGAGGAACAGTCTGCCGCTCTTCTGGCCCTGGCCTAACCCCCTTCCGGTTTCTCCAGCTGCTGGGGATGGGGATATAATGATGACCCCTCCCTCAACAGTCAGGATCTAGGAGATCATGATTCCAATCACTCTCCAAGCACTCCAGCCTTAGAGAGCATAATGTTTAAAAACTAAAGATCCTGTAGAGAAAGTACTCATCTGCAATTACACAATCACCCAATTCCACAGGTGGGTATTTGCCTGGCTTGTGGTTTACCCACAGACTTGTAAGGGAGCCCGGAGCCTACCCTGTCCCGGCATCATAAGGGGAAGGGTAGAAAATGAGTTTGGTTGGTGTCAGAAGGCTGCTCGTTTATCTGGAGCCTCCCTCCTGGGTGGCTGGAGAGCGAGTTCTTGGAAGTGGAGGACCACACCCTGTTGGGAAGAAACAGCAGAGCACCAAGGGGGATGCTGCAGGGAGGGGCACCCTCTGACTCCGGGGCGGGCGGGAGGTGGAGAGGAAAGCTGTTGTCTGTACAAACTGGGCCTCTGACGTGCTGACTGCCAGGACACTGATGTGATTTCTGAGGCAAGAGAGAGGCCCTGAAAGAACTCACCACGCCCACCTGCCTTGGTGATGGAGAATTCCCCAAGGAGGGCGGCCGCTTCATGTCACCAGGAGAGAGGAGCGCAGCCACTTAACGCTTTTCCTAAGGAGACTGAGCAACTTCTGCAAGCAGATTTTATTCATTAGAAAGAGGTAAACTCCAGAATAATGTCAAAGAGGACCAGAAAGGTATACGAAAGTTGAGACACAACCACTTTATCCATGGGATGTCCAGTGTGACCTAGAAGCAAGGGCTGGAATGGCTACAAAGTGGGGGCAGGGTGGGTCTCTGTCCCAAGAAGTCTCTTGCATTTTGTAGGCAAGGCACAGAGATCCAGAGAAAGCTAGCTCTAACTGAGAGAAGAGAGGAGGGGAGAATTTTAAGAATTTCTTGAAAACCCTACCACCGGCGCCCTACTTATCCATGAAATGCCGCCATTGGCAGTACAATTCTTTGAGATATAACAAGACTGGGCCCCAAAACCCAACAACACTACCCCAGTTGGCACCCAGTGGTATTATTCTCAAATTCCCAGCCCCCAGAACCTTGGAATTAAGATAAAAGCCACTGATAATACCATTATACATTAAGTTTCCCTCTGCTGCATTTCCTTAGCAAATCATTTCTTCTTGGTGTGTAACCAACTTAAAAATCTTTGATTAGAGCTTCCCTGGTGGCGCAGTGGTTGAGAGTCCGCCTGCCGATGCAGGGGATGCGGGTCCGTGCCCCAGTCCGGGAAGATCCCACATGCCGCGAAGCGGCTGGGCCTGTGAGCCATGGCCACTGAGCCTGCACGTCTGGAGCCTGTGCTCCGCAACGGGAGAGGCCACAACAGTGAGAGGCCCGCGTACCTCAAAAAAAAACAAACAAAAAAACCCACCATGGTGTAGCCTTGGGGCAGGGTCCTGGTTCCACCTCGAGGGATACACATAACAATATCTTTGAGCTCTTTACAGAACTAACAAACCCCCAACAAATGAAAGGTGTTAGTATTCTTCATTCCAGATTAAAGGAACCAGAGAAGCTCATCAAGATTAGGAGACGACCTGAGGCCAGAATAAAGGAGCGCAGGCCCTGCACACACCTGTAATCTCATCAGCCCCACCCTTAAATATTGCTATAAAACTGCTCACCAAGTCCTCCCAGGTCGGGACACACAGTTTTCAAGGGCAGGAACTTGCTGTGTGCCCCTTTTCCTGGCAAAGTAATAAAGCTATTCTTTTCTACTTCCCCCAAAACTCTGTCTCCGAGATTCAATTCAGCACCAGTGCACAGAGGCAGAGTTTTCGGCATCAGTTCCAAGAAAAAGGAGCACATCTCAGGCTAAGTCTTGGGAGAATAATGTCAAAGAGGACCAGAAAGGTATACGAAAGTTGAGACACAACCACTTTATCCATGGGATGTCCAGTGTGACCTAGAAGCAAGGGCTGGAATGGCTACAAAGTGGGGGCAGGGTGGGTCTCTGTCCCAAGAAGTCTCTTGCATTTTGTAGGCAAGGCACAGAGATCCAGAGAAAGCTAGCTCTAACTGAGAGAAGAGAGGAGGGGAGAATTTTAAGAATTTCTTGAAAACCCTACCACCGGCGCCCTACTTATCCATGAAATGCCACCATTGGCAGTACAATTCTTTGAGATATAACAAGACTGGGCCCCAAAACCCAACAACACTACCCCAGTTGGCACCCAGTGGTATTATTCTCAAATTCCCAGCCCCCAGAACCTTGGAATTAAGATAAAAGCCACTGATAATACCATTATACATTAAGTTTCCCTCTGCTGCATTTCCTTAGCAAATCATTTCTTCTTGGTGTGTAACCAACTTAAAAATCTTTGATTAGGGCTTCCCTGGTGGCGCAGTGGTTGAGAGTCTGCCTGCCGATGCAGGGGATGCGGGTCCGTGCCCCAGTCCGGGAAGATCCCACATGCCGCGAAGCGGCTGGGCCTGTGAGCCATGGCCACTGAGCCTGCACGTCTGGAGCCTGTGCTCCGCAACGGGAGAGGCCACAACAGTGAGAGGCCCGCGTACCTCAAAAAAAAACAAACAAAAAAACCCACCATGGTGTAGCCTTGGGGCAGGGTCCTGGTTCCACCTCGAGGGATACACATAACAATATCTTTGAGCTCTTTACAGAACTAACAAACCCCCAACAAATGAAAGGTGTTAGTATTCTTCATTCCAGATTAAAGGAACCAGAGAAGCTCATCAAGATTAGGAGACGACCTGAGGCCAGAATAAAGGAGCGCAGGCCCTGCACACACCTGTAATCTCATCAGCCCCACCCTTAAATATTGCTATAAAACTGCTCACCAAGTCCTCCCAGGTCGGGACACACAGTTTTCAAGGGCAGGAACTTGCTGTGTGCCCCTTTTCCTGGCAAAGTAATAAAGCTATTCTTTTCTACTTCCCCCAAAACTCTGTCTCCGAGATTCAATTCAGCACCAGTGCACAGAGGCAGAGTTTTCGGCATCAGTTCCAAGAAAAAGGAGCACATCTCAGGCTAAGTCTTGGGATAAATGAAGCCGCACCCTGGGAGGAAAGTCACAAATTCTCCTGGCGTTGATTCAACCGGTCCAGAGCCCCCACACATGCTGGGCATTCAGGGTAAAACGAACAAGACAGGTGCTGTTCCTGCTTTCTTGGACCCATATTCCAGACATGCCCCAAAATATTTCCACCAGTCCACGAGACAAATTACACAGGATGGCTGGCAGAAAACCTCGGGGAATTATTCATGCAGAAGACTAAATCTGCCACATAAGGGACAGCAGTTCTGACTTTTATGGTTCAAAACTGATTGACCAGGACTTGGGGGAAGAGGGTGGATAAAGCATTACCAATATATGTGGGTGATGGGGTGGGGCGGAGGTCAGAGTGGAGAACAGAGTGTCTGACTACTGAGCAGACCAAACCACGCTAATGAGAAGATCCACTGTTTGTATGCGCGCGGACAGATTCTTCCAAAGTGTATCCTTATTCATCCAAAGTTAGATCAGAATTCAAACATTGCACAGTGTGCGCAGAAATGGCTTCATGTGCTTTTTTTTTAAAATGTGTAAATAAGCCAGCAGACAATAAAATAACAAAGAAAATGTTCAAGCCTGCACAAAGATAAGCAAAGTATAGACTTTAAATTTTTTTCAGGTCATGAGGGCAAAGCCCCTCCTCAGTCAGCCTCCTCCCATGTTTAGGAAGCACCCCTCAGACCCACATCAAGTGGCAAAACATTCAAATCCAAACTGCATGCTCCTCAGTCATTCGGTCCCAGTGAACGTTACGCGAAGATCCTTTGGTATCTCACAGCCCCTTCCTGTCATCCCAGATCCGCCATCACGTAAACCCAGCTTAGTCTAGTGTCTCTGCCACTTGACATGACATCACTAGAAGAGCATGTCATCTGCGCCTTCACGGCCACCCGGTGCTCTGAGATGCTCCAGGGCTCCAGCTTCGGGTGGAGCCAGGTTGCGGAAAGAGTGAGTGATTATGAGTGGCTGGTTGAACCCAGTGTAACAGATGAAGGGGATCCAGAACCCCTAGGGCTTTGGCCAGTGAATACTCCACCTCAGCTCAAGGTCACTGGTTAGCTGCCCTGTAGCTGTTCGCTGGATTCAAGTGCAGGGGTGGCAGGGAGAGAGGCTTGCCCAGGAGCCTGTTGGGGGTTTTGCACAGCAAGTGCTCGCCTGGTGGCCAGCGCAGGCAGCCACCTCCCTGGTGGCAGGCGAAGTCCCGGAGCTTGGGCTAGGCCCGCAGTGCTGGGTCTTCTTCATCATCCTCCTCGCCCCAGGGGACCAGCATAAGAGACCGCATGCTGAAGAGCGGCCAGCAGGGCCAGAGGAAGGCACATGCCACCAAGAATGAAGCCAGGCATACGCCAGACTGCTTTCCCCGCCCCAGCCCTGTCCCCTCTGCGCCGCCGACTCAGGGCTCGTCCGCAGCCCTGAATCCCACTCTCGCTGACTGGGGAATTCTTCTGGGCCACAGCATTCCCAGCAACTAGAGCTCACCTTCCCTACGAGGCCGCTGCGTGTGCCAGTGGGTAGGAAGCCTCTCACCCAGAAAACACAAGGGCACCCGCTTTGAGGCTCACTTGGGGGCTGCTTGGAACCAGTTGCAGGGGAAATCTCGATATCTGAGTCTCCATCAGGCACCCTTGGGGTACACGAATCAGGGCCAGATGGATTAAATTACCCTTGAAATGTGAGCAAGATGACGGTCCAGTCTGGGAAGGAGGGCATAGGCATTTGGGGTGGAGGTGCCTAGACGTGTGATGCTGGGCACAGCCTGAGAGAGAACTGCTGAACGTGGTGAAAAAGCTCCCAGCTGAGCCAGGTTTGGGAGTTAGCACACGGCTTTGGGCTGGAGACACAGGGAAGCGATTACCAGGAGGCATGCCCCGAGTTGGGGATCAGAGCATCGAAGGTCTCTGGCGCCCAGGCCGTAGCCTCCACTCCAGGTGCGGCGGGCGAGTGGGTCCAGGTGCCTGGTGCAGAACCTTTAGCCAGAAGGTGGACGTGCGTGCTGCAAGAGAGGCAGTGACGAGGGGTGGATGGCGGCAGGGGGCAGCAGCAGCAGAGCCCAGCTGCAAGAAGGGCTTGCAGAGCCCAGAGCCCAGATGACAGTGAGCAATCTGTCCTTCCTCTGGCCCAGCCCCACACTTTCCCCACTTGCCTTTGCCCCCCTGGCTCACTCACATTTCCATGTCTGCCCCACCAGACAGTGTGTGTGCATCCCTGGAAGAGAGCAAACCTGAAGTGGAGCTGGTACTCAGTAAGAGGGTGTTGAGTGAAGGAATCCATCCGACTGAGAGCCTCCAGCCCCATCTCAGGGCTAAGGCCTGGAGCATCTGAAACTGGAGTGTGGGTTCTTGGAGCTTCCCTCCCGAACCCCCGCCAGTGATCCCAGGACTAACACAACCTCTCCAGCCGCCATCTCTGGCAGAGGTCGACGGACACAGAGGGCCCAGGGGCTGAAGCCGCACAGCCTCCGCTGGCCAGGCAGGTGGGCCTGGGGCACTATGCTCCCGATAAGAAGGTTACCCACAAGAACTTTTCCTTCTAGCTTCCTTCCTCAGTGACTTCCTTCCTGCTAGCTTTAAATGCCATCTCTGAGGGACTTCCCTGGTGGCGCAGTGGTCAAAAATCCGCCTGCCAATGCAGGCGACACGGGTTCGAGCCCTAGTCCGGGAAGATCCCACATGCCGCGGAACAACTAAGTTCATGTGTCACAACTACTGAGCCTGTGCTCTAGAGCCCACGAGCTGCAACTACTAAGCCCACGTGCCACAACTACTGAAGCCCGCACGCCTACAGCCCGTGCTCCGCAACAAAGGAAACCACCGCAATGAGAAGCCCACGCACTGCAACGAAGAGTAAGCCCCGCTCGCTGCAACTAAAGAAAGCCCGCGCACAGCAACGAAGACCCAGTGCAGCCAAAAATAAATAAATGGATTAATTAATTAGTTAAATGCCATCTCTGAGAGTTGATGACTTGCACGTATCTATCTTCTGCCTGGTCCTCTTTGCTGAAATCCAGACCCAACTAACCAGCTGCCTACTTGGACGCCTGGGAGTCTAATGGCATCTTAATCTTAACATGTCCCTGCCTAGCCAGCCACACCTG
The DNA here is from genome assembly GCF_003031525.2 of Neophocaena asiaeorientalis asiaeorientalis. Classification (NCBI taxonomy): domain Eukaryota; kingdom Metazoa; phylum Chordata; class Mammalia; order Artiodactyla; family Phocoenidae; genus Neophocaena; species Neophocaena asiaeorientalis. Next base: position 2,044,327 of record NW_020173656.1, read on the forward strand.
TGCTCCTGAAGCCTTCCCCTTCTCAGTAAACAGCAACACCACTCTTCTAGCTGCCAAGCTATGAGGGTTAATTTTATGTGTCAACTTGGCCGGACCACAGCGCCCAGTTATAGGCTCAAACATTATTCTGCATGTTCCTGTGAAGGTGTGTTTTGGGTGAGATTAGCCTTTAAGTCAGTGGACTCTGAGTGAAGCAGATTGCCCTCCCTAATGTGGGTGGGCCTCAGCTGAATGCCTGAGCCAAATAAAAACAGACCTGCCCCAAGCAAGGGAAAATTCTGCCAGCAGGTGACCTTCAGGCTTGAACGGCATCATCAGTTCTTCCCTAGGCCGTTAGCCTGCTGGCCCACCTGCAGGTTTTGGATTTGCCGGCCTCCATAATCCTGTGAGCCAGTTCCTTCACATCTTAATGGTTCTGTTTCTTAGAACCCTAGTACACAAGTCACAAGTCCTGAGGTCGGCCTTGACCCCTCTCTCCCACACCCGAGATCTAATCCAACTACAAATGGTATCAGCTCAACCTTCCAACTGTGCCCAGACTGACGGCTTTGTGTGACCTCCACTGCTCACCACCGCAGAGCGGGCCACCGTCATCTCCCACCTGGATTACCACACCTGTTGCCAGGGCCCCCTGTTTCTGCCAAAGTGATTTTTTAAAAACCCAAGGCAGATCATGTCACCCTTTGGTCAGAAACCTCCATTTCGTTCACTCAAAGCTGACCTCCTTACACAGCCCTAGACAATCTGCCCGCCACCCCCCCCAGCACCTAGCACCGCTCTGAACTCACTCCTGCTCGTGCCTTTCTAGCTACATCCACTTCTTTGCTGTTCCTTCAACACACCAGGCATGTCCTGCCTTAAGGCTCTCTCTTCCTGGTACTCTCTTTCCTCGGAGACTCCGAGACTCACACACTCTGTTCCTTTAGATCTTGACTCAAATGTCAACTTCTCAGTGAGGCTGTCTCTGGCCAGCCCACCTGAAACCGAACCCCATACACACACCAACACTCCCCAGTCACCACCTTGTTTTATTTTCCATCAGCGTCCATACTGATATTTAATAGACCGTGCACACTGAATTTATATCCTATTATTCGCCCAAGTAAAACAAAGGCCCCGCGGAGGACTGGAAGCTGTGGCTCCGTTGCTCACTGCTCTATGCTCAGGGCCTAAGCAGCACCCAGCAGGTAGTAGACATGCAATAGGTATTTGTTTAACAAGTGAATAAATGAACAAATGAACCAGCTACCTCGGACCAGCACTTCAGTTTCTTTTTTAATCTGGCGCCCAGGCCGTAGCCTCCACTCCAGGTGCGGCGGGCGAGTGGGTCCAGGTGCCTGGTGCAGAACCTTTAGCCAGAAGGTGGACGTGCGTGCTGCAAGAGAGGCAGTGACGAGGGGTGGATGGCGGCAGGGGGCAGCAGCAGCAGAGCCCAGCTGCAAGAAGGGCTTGCAGAGCCCAGAGCCCAGATGACAGTGAGCAATCTGTCCTTCCTCTGGCCCAGCCCCACACTTTCCCCACTTGCCTTTGCCCCCCTGGCTCACTCACATTTCCATGTCTGCCCCACCAGACAGTGTGTGTGCATCCCTGGGAGAGAGCAAACCTGAAGTGGAGCTGGTACTCAGTAAGAGGGTGTTGAGTGAAGGAATCCATCAGACTGAGAGCCTCCAGCCCCATCTCAGGGCTAAGGCCTGGAGCATCTGAAACTGGAGTGTGGGTTCTTGGAGCTTCCCTCCCGAACCCCCGCCAGTGATCCCAGGACTAACACAACCTCTCCAGCCGCCATCTCTGGCAGAGGTCGACGGACACAGAGGGCCCAGGGGCTGAAGCCGCACAGCCTCCGCTGGCCAGGCAGGTGGGCCTGGGGCACTATGCTCCCGATAAGAAGGTTACCCACAAGAACTTTTCCTTCTAGCTTCCTTCCTCAGTGACTTCCTTCCTGCTAGCTTTAAATGCCATCTCTGAGGGACTTCCCTGGTGGCGCAGTGGTCAAAAATCCGCCTGCCAATGCAGGCGACACGGGTTCGAGCCCTAGTCCGGGAAGATCCCACATGCCGCGGAGCAACTAAGTTCATGTGCCACAACTACTGAGCCTGTGCTCTAGAGCCCATGAGCCGCAACTACTAAGCCCACGTGCCACAACTACTGAAGCCCGCACGCCTACAGCCCGTGCTCCGCAACAAAGGAAACCACCGCAATGAGAAGCCCACGCACTGCAACGAAGAGTAAGCCCCGCTCGCTGCAACTAAAGAAAGCCCGCGCACAGCAACGAAGACCCAGTGCAGCCAAAAATAAATAAATGGATTAATTAATTAGTTAAATGCCATCTCTGAGAGTTGATGACTTGCACGTATCTATCTTCTGCCTGGTCCTCTTTGCTGAAATCCAGACCCAACTAACCAGCTGCCTACTTGGACGCCTGGGAGTCTAATGGCATCTTAATCTTAACATGTCCCTGCCTAGCCAGCCACACCTGTGCTCCTGAAGCCTTCCCCTTCTCAGTAAACAGCAACACCACTCTTCTAGCTGCCAAGCTATGAGGGTTAATTTTATGTGTCAACTTGGCCGGACCACAGCGCCCAGTTATAGGCTCAAACATTATTCTGCATGTTCCTGTGAAGGTGTGTTTTGGGTGAGATTAGCCTTTAAGTCAGTGGACTCTGAGTGAAGCAGATTGCCCTCCCTAATGTGGGTGGGCCTCAGCTGAATGCCTGAGCCAAATAAAAACAGACCTGCCCCAAGCAAGGGAAAATTCTGCCAGCAGGTGACCTTCAGGCTTGAACGGCATCATCAGTTCTTCCCTAGGCCGTTAGCCTGCTGGCCCACCTGCAGGTTTTGGATTTGCCGGCCTCCATAATCCTGTGAGCCAGTTCCTTCACATCTTAATGGTTCTGTTTCTTAGAACCCTAGTACACAAGTCACAAGTCCTGAGGTCGGCCTTGACCCCTCTCTCCCACACCCGAGATCTAATCCAACTACAAATGGTATCAGCTCAACCTTCCAACTGTGCCCAGACTGACGGCTTTGTGTGACCTCCACTGCTCACCACCGCAGAGCGGGCCACCGTCATCTCCCACCTGGATTACCACACCTGTTGCCAGGGCCCCCTGTTTCTGCCAAAGTGATTTTTTAAAAACCCAAGGCAGATCATGTCACCCTTTGGTCAGAAACCTCCATTTCGTTCACTCAAAGCTGACCTCCTTACACAGCCCTAGACAATCTGCCCGCCACCCCCCCCAGCACCTAGCACCGCTCTGAACTCACTCCTGCTCGTGCCTTTCTAGCTACATCCACTTCTTTGCTGTTCCTTCAACACACCAGGCATGTCCTGCCTTAAGGCTCTCTCTTCCTGGTACTCTCTTTCCTCGGAGACTCCGAGACTCACACACTCTGTTCCTTTAGATCTTGACTCAAATGTCAACTTCTCAGTGAGGCTGTCTCTGGCCAGCCCACCTGAAACCGAACCCCATACACACACCAACACTCCCCAGTCACCACCTTGTTTTATTTTCCATCAGCGTCCATACTGATATTTAATAGACCGTGCACACTGAATTTATATCCTATTATTCGCCCAAGTAAAACAAAGGCCCCGCGGAGGACTGGAAGCTGTGGCTCCGTTGCTCACTGCTCTATGCTCAGGGCCTAAGCAGCACCCAGCAGGTAGTAGACATGCAATAGGTATTTGTTTAACAAGTGAATAAATGAACAAATGAACCAGCTACCTCGGACCAGCACTTCAGTTTCTTTTTTATTTTTTCATTAATTTATTTTAGTTGTTTATTTTTGGCTGCACTGGGTCTTTGTTGCTGCGCACGGGCTTTCTCTAGTTGCGGCGAGCGGGGGCCACTCTTCATTGTGGTGCGCGGGCTTCTCATTGCGGTGGCCTCTCTTGTTGCAGAGCGTGGGCTCTAGGTGCACAGGCTTCGGTAGTTGTGGCACATGAGCTTAGTTGCTCTGTGGCATGTGGGATCTTCCCGGACCAGGGATCGAACACGTGTCCCCCTGCATTGCCAGGCGGATTCTTAACCACCGCACCACCAGGGAAGTCCCAGCATCTCACTTTCTGAACGTGTGTGGCCACATTATCTTTCTCCCGAGCCACAGAGGACGGGAGAGCTCCAGGGCTGGACTGAGCCTTCCATTCTGAGTTTCGTGCTTGGCTGTGAGCCCAATCAAAGTTCCGAGTGTCGCACGCAGCAATAATTAGCGTCTTGGAAAAACCTCTTCCTTAGGCCTCCTTCCTCATCTCTGGGACGTCCTGAATGCTCAGCTGGCAACGTTGTACACTGAAGGGTCTTGATTGGGGTTTTAAAAACAAAGCGATGATGACAACATGTGCTCTTCACAGCCCTTCCCCCTCCAGGCCCTGCGTGAGCAGCGGCTGGATTGCAAGGCCCTCTGACCCCTCAACTCCCAGGAGAACGGGTCTTCCCTCAACATGCGATCTATGTGGAAAACAGAAATCACAAGTTTTTCTAAAGCGGGGGGGCAAGTTTATTTTTAAGTTACCTTATTCTATGAGGCAAGAAACACAGAGATGCCCCGAGGCTGAAGAAAAGAGCCAGGACCTGAGAGAAACACCAGAGACAGAAGTTTAATTAATTTTAAACCAAAGTCCAAATTATTCCATTTTATTCTGTTGATAATTAACTTTTTCTGTGCTTCCCCTGTTGCCATGATAACCCGTCAACAAACAAGCACTACGGGAGGAATGGGATGGGCTTGCGGCGGAGGCTGGGCCTTCAGGCCAAGGAGAGCCGGTCCCCCAGTCCAACCAGCCTGTCCTTTACCTGCTCCGTGGGCCCCTGCATCAGGGACTCAGACAGCAGCTTCCTGCCTGTATTCTGGACACTGTCTCTGTGCCCCTTGGCCCGTGTACTGTGACTCCTCCCTCTGACTGGTATGACCATGCCCGCAGATCTTCACTTCCCCTCAGTCTCAGTTCCCGTAGCCCATCCTCAGGGAGGCCCCCCTGACCATACTCTAGACATTTCTACTCCACCTGCCCACCCACTGGATTGTCTGCACTTACTATCGCTTAGTCTTTGTTGTAATCATCACTATCTGATATGGTCTTGCTTATTCATTTGCTTACATCCTGTCAGGCCCCTCCAGTGTTTCAGTGAACTCAGACTCTTCTGTTTAACCCAGCAAAATACCTAGTACCTAATCTTACGGAATGTGTGAATTAATGATTACACACAAGAGAATGAAGGCCCCAGGAACAGGACTCTGGCCTGCTAGCAACACAGAGAGCACTGGGCAGTAAGGCACAAACTCAGAATCACCGTTGCAGCTACACCAAGGAGTAGAAGGAGGGCTCTGTGTAGCCCTTCCCACAGCTGGCCCCTTCCAGCCCCAAATCATATGTTTGCTTTGGTGCCTATAGCGTGATGTCCTAGATCTGTACCACCCAGTCCAGCTACCAGCCACATGTGGCTAGGAAGCACTTGAATGGCTGCTGTGATTGAGGAGCTGGACTTCTCATTTTATTTTAATTAATTCAAAGTTAAAAATTGATACTCGAGTCATCAGAAAACGTTTAGCTATATTTGGAACAATTGGGGTATGTGAATCTACTTCTTCAACACTCAATTTTATGACCTCTACCTACAGATCAGGTATTGCCAAGAAAAAATTTGCATTTGAGTTGAAAAGTGCTCTAAGTATAAAATACACACTGGATTTTGAAGGCTGAGTACCAGAAAAGAATATAAAATATCTTGTTAACGTTTGGTACAGATTACATGTCAACTTGATAATATTTTGGATATATTGGGTTAAATAAAATATATTATTAAAAGTAATTTCACCTGTTTCTTTTTAATGGGGCTACCAAAAACATTTTAAATTGCATCTGTGGCTCCCATTATATGTCTGTTGGACAGGGCTGCTGTCCTATAGAACTGAACTTCTGACTTAAAAACAGGCCCCATTAGACATTTAGCAGGAGCAAAACCGCAGACCCGTTAGAAAGAAGACCCTTGTACTTATCAGGCTTGACCCTGGGATAGTGGGGAGAAAGCCAGGGGTGTGAAGGGCAGTGGGGTGTCCTTGGCCCACCAATCACACCATGGACACAGCCCACACCAACAAACTGACCAGAAGACTCAAGTTCAAAGCTCAGAGTCCCCCAGGATCAGGTCATGAGTCTGTCCCACTGTCTCCCACAATCAGACCGTTTCATTTCTTCTCCTGAAAAGAAATATTCTTCCCCACTGCAATATGACATGCTGGATTTTTTATTTAGGTTAAAAAGAAACTCTCAAATTAATCTAGCTGTGTAATGATGGGCTTCCACCTACAGCCAAGAGTTCTGCAGCGGCTGTTTGACCATTTTACCGAAAGCGCCATCTAAAGCCAGTGGAAAAGAAAGGCAGCCTTTTGAGCTAGAGCCTCTCCTTAGTGGGGAGACTTGGTGACCACCTCCTCCCACGTCCACTGATGGGTGACATTCCTACCCCTCTCACTGACTCAGGACATCTGGACATGAGAGAAATAAACCACGAATCCCTTAGGAACATCTGATGTTTTTATTAGGGGAAGAGAAAACCTAATTTAAAAATTTAAAAAAAAGAGAGAGAAAGCCAAATTACTGTACAAACTCCTTGACGCTCCTATTTATATGAAGCTCTTTTTATACCACAAAGCTCCAAAAATAATTAGCCATGCAGAAGAAAAAGCAAACAAATGAAACCTGAAAGCAAAATTCTTACGGAAAGGACTAGAAAAGAAGCTTGAGAGGCAAGAGGGGTCCAGAGTCTGGGAAGCCTTTTATGGCATCTCTCAGACAATAAATTCTGCTGAGGAAAAACCCCGGTAAGCAAATCATGACCCCTTGTTTTGAGATGTTGATGTTTTAAAGGCAGTTAAGCCTCACCCAGCAAGGAAAGAGTTAACGGACTTCACTGGGTCCATCACGAGCCTGTCTCTGTGGAATGAATGAACTGGGTTCACCTGCAGTTTGGACCTCTCCACCTCTGCCTCCTCACCAGCACCCCCACACCCCCCAAAAAGGTAATGGCTGAATCAAAACTCTCCTTCAGCCTGGGACAGTTTGTTTTCCAGACATCAACAGGCCTGGGCGCCCATGCCTCGTTTCACACTTACCTCCCACCCACCAGTGAAACCGAGGGAGAGGGAAGCATTATGATCAAAGAGAAAAAAATACACAATTCCATTTTCTCTACTGAATGGTGTAGGCCAGGAGCCAGTCTTTTCCAACTGGTCCTTAGGTATACTCATTCCCCTCCTTGCTTCTACAGGTGAGGCTGTAAGGCCTTGAAATGGCAGGAACTTCCTCAAGGTCCCAGAGCCAGTTGATGGCAGAGCTCTGTTAGCACTCCAGGGCCTGGACTCCCAGGCCAAGGCTTCACATACCCCTGTTCTGTTCTCAATCGGTCTTCAAACCAAAGAGTTTCGGAAACTTCCAAGCCCTACAACACAGGGGAATGGCTCACAAGGTTAATGTTCCCCTTGCCCTTCCCATCTCCTTCACCTGTTCACCCTTCCCCCAGGGCTTCCACCACTGCGGGTCATCTGGCTTCAGTCCCTCCCCCACGGTTCAGGGCCTGAGGCTGTCTGGGCTTAAGCAGGAGCCGCAAAGGGCTTAGGACACATTAGCTCCTGGCAAGAAAGAGCTGTCGTAACCATACCCTTCAAGAGAACTCAGTTTTCCGGCCTCCTGTCTCCCACCCTTGCAGCTGGTCCGGCAGAGGCCTTAAACCCTCAGCGGCCCGGCGCCCTGACCCCCTTCGGGATCCTGGTCAGGGCTGAGCAAACCCTGCCTCTCTTCCCATGCCACTGGGGCCCTGCCACCTCCCACCATCAGTGAATTTCCTTTAAACATCATCATCGTATCATCAGAGGCCTCGGGAGGCTCATCCCATCTTGCTGCAGATGGAAGATTCCAGTCTGCAGCCTGAGCTCGGAAGCAAAGCTCATTCTTCTTTCAAAATTAAACCTGCCTTAGGGCAAGTGGGGCAGCAATCCTTTGAAGACGCCCAAATTCACCTAAGGCAGGACTGCTTCCTCCTCTCCAAGCCAGCAATGGAGGCTTCCCCCTGCCAGCCCTCCCCCTGTCAGCCCCGTGCCCGGAGCTGAATATTCGAGACCACTGTTGCCCGGTGTTCTGAGACAGAAGTGTTGGAGTTATTTGCATCTGACCTTCCCTTTGCCTGCTCCCCACCAAGGCTGCTCCCCCTTCCTCTTAATTGTGCAGTAAGGAACAACAGTGCTAACCGAAATTGGGGCAGCTACTTGCCTCTAAAAGTCAATAATTAGCCCCACGGGAACAACAAATACTTGCAGGTGCCCCCCCCCCC
>NW_020173656.1:2052880-2068958 GCF_003031525.2 Neophocaena asiaeorientalis asiaeorientalis
GCCACTCCAAGCCCCGCGCTGGCGGGTCCAATCTGGAATGCACATGTTTCCCTTCCATCACTCACTCCATCAAACACAGGGCAGGCCCGAGGGTGCGGGGAGGCCACTAGACTTCCCTGAGAGTCTCCCTCAGCCTGAGCAGCCTCGTTATAAAGGGATGTTGTGTTCCCAGGTAACCAACAGCCCCCTGAGCATCTGGGAACACTTTGAGTGATTGCTGGGGAGAGAAGAAATTTGGGTCATAACTAATGATCAACATCCCCTTTTAATCAAATGAAGCCGTCATAATGTGTCTATCCTCCAGGGGAACAAGGCCCTTTCACCTCTTGGAGGTCTGCGGTAGCATTAACCTCTTCGGGTAAGACTCTTGCCCAGGGAGGAGGGAAGATGGACAGCTGTCAGACACTGAGCACCGACTGTGTACGGCCTCTGTGCTGAGCAGCCTCCCATAGATTCTCTCCTTTCTCTCGGGGCCTGTATCAGATCCGTGGTTCCCGGCCTTAAATCACCTGGAGGGCTCATCAAAGCCTAGGGTGCTGGCTCCACCCCAGATTTTAGCTTCTGTAGGTGGGGGATGGAGCTGAATATCTGCACAACAGGTAAATTCCTGCATGATGCTGGTACTGCCAGCTTGGGGAGCCATACATTGAGAACCAGTGTCAGAGGATAAAAAAATACCTCTATTTAGGGTCTTCTATGCAAAACGGCCTTTACAAATATCATGTCATTTAATCCTCACAGAAACCCTATGAAGTATGTGTTATTGTTCCCAAGAAACGTGAGCACTTGCCTGAGACCCTGTGATCGCACCGCTGGGGTGAAAGAGCCATGATTTAGAACCCAGTTCCCTCTGACGTCAAACCCTTGGTCCTGCCACAGAGGCAAGAGAGATTCCAAGTGTCAGAAGGGTTGAGAGGGGCAAGCTCGTCTCTCCCAAGGGGATCGGGGACACCGTGCCTGGCCTGTTTTTCCATCTGCTTGTGGAATACTGCCGCTGCAACCCTGAATCCTTCAGGAAACACCCCCTAATCTTCCCTCTGATCCCCTGTTGCCGAGAGTCAGGGCCCCTCTCCATCCTCCGCGCTCAGTCACCTTGCCCTCACTCGGCTTACGTGGGAGCATCCCCAGCCCTCCCAGTGCTATTTCTCCTCCCTATCTAGTTCAAGACGGGGCTCCTCCAATATGATCCCAAGGATGCATCCAGCACCCCACCTCAGGGTCTCTAGGAAATGGTCTTGGATTCTCCATCGTGGCCAAGCTCAGAGCTGCTTGCCCAAAGCATGCACTGGCTTCTCAGGGGTGGTTTCTGAAAAAGCTGCTGTCCTCACGCCCCTGTGTTCCCAGGTCCCCAGACAACCCCTCAGGCACATCGCTCACCACTCTTGATGCTTCTCCCCAGTAAGAATTGATGAGAACCTGCTGAGAAAATGTGCAGGAGGCAGAGGAGAAGGAAGGAGAATTAAAGGGGCACCCCATGGAGCTCTTGCTGTGTGCCAGCTGTTGTTCCCAGTCTGTTCAATGTGTAGTAACTCGCTCCATGCTCATGGCAACCCTGTGAGGCAGACATGCCAGTATGACCACCATTTACAGGGAGGAAATGGAGACACAGAAAGAGTAAGTAACCTGCTCCCTGTTGCACAACTAGTGAGTGACAGAGCCAGGAACCTGGCTCCAGAGCCCACGCCTGCAACCATGCTATCTCGGCAGAGGGAAAGAATGGGAACAAAGGATGAATTCCCTGATCCTTGCCCTCCAAGAGGCCCTAGCCCAGCCAGGGGAAAGTGAGAGCAGTCGTCCTGGCTGTGGATCCTGTAGCAGCAGCAGTAGTCGTGGCCATAGCAGGAAGTAGTAGCATACCATTGGCATCAATATTGAAATCATTACAATAACAACAGTTACGGTAAAATAACTGCCATTTGTGGAGTGCCTCTAGCTACAGCGCGACACAGGATTGCACGGTGGGTGGGCGTGAAAATCCCAGAGCCAGGCTGGATTCACATCCCTGCTCCTTTTCATAATAGACTGTGTGACATGAGGCAAATCGGTCGACCTCTTAGCCTCAGATTTCTTGTATATGAAATAGGGCTGAAAATACTACCTACCTCCTGCATTTCTTGTAAAGATTGAATGAGAAAATCCATGTCAAGTACTTAGTACAGTACCTGGAACACAGTAGATTCTCCATCCATGTTGCTAGGTAGGAGGGTGATAGAGGCAGAAGTACGTTAGATAGGGCATCTGCCTCTGAGTCCTGGCATTTGGTGAGGGCGACAGGCACCATGTGAACGCAAGGAAAAGCCCAGAGAGGACAGCGTGACTCAGGGCAAACGCCTCTGAGTGAAGGATCTGGGAAGGCTTGGAGGGGGGCATTGAGATTGGATTTGAATAGGACCTTCAACGTGACACCTGGTGAGGGACCACCTAGCTCGTCAGAACGAGACTGTGCAGACAAGGTGCAGGTCACTCCCCCAGCTCTTTTCCCCACTGTCCGCCCACCAGAGCCACAGCCCAGCCACCAACCCTGGCCGCCCAGCCTCCCTGTGCCTTCCTGCCCTTGACTCCATTCTCCCTGTCTCTTAAATGTCCTGCTGCCTGCCCCTTTGCAAAGAGCTAAAGTCCCTCATACAACCCTAGTATTCTTAGATGGTTTTATGCGGGCAAGACTGTTAGATCAGCTGGTTAAAAGGGTCCCAGCTAGGCTCACTGCTACCATGCTTTTGAGCCCCCAGGGCTAGGTCATGCTTTGGAGTCAGCTTCTTCCCTACCGTCAGTCCTGCGGGGGCTCCGAGGGCCCTGGCTGCCATCCAGCAAAGAGAGGCAAGAGGCTTCAGTCAGCTCTATTGACACAAGGCCTGAATGGCACTGGCTTAGCCTCCACGGGCCTGGCTGTGACGTGTCAGTCTCCTGGGCCCTGCACCTGGAAGCCCGTCAGGCTTCCTTCCACGCAATCGTTCACCCACTCAGGAACTTGAGCTGAGTGTCTCTCGATCCACCCTGTGCAAGGCACTGTGGGGGATATGAGATGAGTCCCCACCTGCCAAGAGCAAGAAGCCTATGAGCAGAGGCATGGCAAGGCCTCAGATAAATATAACTACTTGAAGGTAGTAAGTGCCACATAATTATTTGAAGGTGGGAAAGAAACATTCTGAGTGTACCTGCCAAGTGCCAGATGTTGTGCTAATAGGTTTCATCTAAATTGTCTCATGAACCTGAACGACCAACTTGTAAGGTAGGTATGTATGTCCCCATTGCACAGATGAGGAAACTGAGAATCAGAGAGGTTAAGAATGTCACCTGAGGTCACACAGCAAGCTTCAAACCCAGGGCTGTGTGACTTTTCCCAATACTCTGATTGCCTCTCTGTAATGTCAATGTAAAATCAGGAAGGAGGAAGGGAAACACATGGGGCTGAGATGATCAGAGAAGGCATTTTGAAAGGGCTGAGACTTGTTCTGGACAAGGGAGTGAGCTGGATGAAAATGGGTGGAGGTGAGGGCATGGCGGAGGAGAAATGCTGGGAAAGGTAAGAGCAGAAACAGAGATGAGTGGGCTGAGAAGCACCCGGTGTGTTAGGGGGACAATAAAGAGACCCCCTGGGGCTGCAGGAGGCTCCCCACCTGGTAGATGGGGTTGGAAGTGCTCACGGGGCTGGTCAGGAGGGTCTGCCTGATTTGGCTAATGGCACTTTCTTCTGGATGCAGTGGGGAGCCACTGAAGCCCTTTGACCAGAACTGTGCAATGGGAAGTAGCCCCCCAGGAAAATCTCCTTGGCTGGGCTGCTCTGGCCGGAAAGACCAGGGAAGAGATGCTACTTCAAATGTTACAATCACCCCGAAGGAACAGCAGTTTTGTTTAACAAATTTCAAAGTTATGAACAGACAACATTTGGGTGGGGTCTTTTTTAATCCAAACTACATTTCATTAAGATACGATTTTCTAAATGTCAGGAAAAACTGTCCATGTTGACTTCCAACTGTGAACCCATGACACGGGCTGCAAAGCATCTTACTGCTGCCCAGACTGCAATAAAATAGAGCTCTTGGTTCAAGAAGTCAGGGCAAGGGGTGCCTCTGAGCAGCCCTCCACTTAGCGCTGCAGCTTTAGCTCGAGCAGTCCTTCACTGGATCTATTTTAACAACGTGATGAAGGCCCTGCAACCCTGTCCTTCAACCTTCCCTGAGAATGCACCCCTAAGTGCCTCAAGATGTCCAAGGAACATCAAAGGAAAGGAGAATTATTCTTTGGATATACCGTAGGATACAAATCCTGATATCCCACTGCTGGAAACAAAAAGCCAGGGCAGCTCCCGCGGTGCCCATAAAAATTATGGACTCAGAAGATTAACTGGCTCCAATGCTACAACACTTTAGCCAACCGTAACCTGGCATTTTACATTGAAGAAAGGAAAAAAAAAAAAGATGCCTTTATTAATACTGCTTGCCAAATTTCCCATGAGACCTGAGGAAGGACTCCCTTTGGCCTCCCTCTGCTTGGAGCCCTGCGCTAGAAACTGCTGCACCTTCATTAAAGTGAGGCCAACCAGAGGTGTCTGGAGAAGGTTCCCCTCGGAAAATGAAGGGCCTGCTTTCTGCCAAAACATTTACCTCTTTGTAACTCGCATGCCGCACGCCAGGCTGAGTGCACAGGCTGGACCTCATACCTTCTCAGAGCGCATCCCACGAGGTCATCTGGTCCCCACCCGGTGCCTGTGAGGCAGGGGAAAGACAGGTGTGACAGGGATGGTTTTATAGCCGTGGCGGCCCAGTCTCGGGATTGTCGCTGTTGAGATGTAGATAGAAACAGCTAGAAGAACAGTATTCCTGGCACGAGCTGGAAAGAGGACAAGCAGCTCTGGCCTCGGCTGTCAGGTGGCTCTCAGGGTCCCAGTTAGAGAAGGAGACTAACGAGTCTGAGACAAGATGAATGCTCTGCCGTTCCTGCCGCCGCTGACAAAGCTGGTTAATCCCGGGACTCCTGTTTCTGCCTCTGTGCTGAGATCCCAGCAGCTGGGAAAACACAACTGGCCTCATCTAGGCAGCAAATCTTTCTGAGGAGCCACTGTGCACCAAGTTCCCCAGAACATGCATTGTGGGCAAAAGGATGTTCCCAAGTCAAAGGGAGGGATAATTTTCTTCAAAAGAATATACACTATAAGAAAAGAAAGTAACTGAGACAAGTAATATAGAATCTCCTTTAATGCCAACCACTTTTCTTCCAAATGCTCAAATTCTGAGGTGCTGTCTTGAGGCCCCAAGCCTTCCCACTTGCTATGCACATGTACATACACACACACACACACACACACACACACACCTGAATGCCCGTCCCTTTCAAGGGCACATAACACAACGGTGGCCGCACCTCGTACCACGAATGCAGGCACTGCTGGAAGGAAGACAGAAAAGCCACTAGTGCCCTTGAACCCAGCAGCCTCCTGCCGGCCCTGCGTCTCCATTGCCTCCTTGGAATCCCACTCCTTCCCAGCTCTCTCTGTTCCTCTGGGCCTGCGGCATTCCGATCGCTTTCCGCTCCAGGTTACACGTGGAGCTATACTTCTGTTCCATCGCCCTCATTGCCTGCACCACTTCCAGCTGCATTCTTTCATTGGCTCGCTCTGAGCTCAAGGGCAGAGACTGTTTCGTCCCTCTTTATATCTCTAGTGAGAGAAAGACACAAGAAAATGCTCCAGAAAAGCCTGCTAAATAAATGGATGCACGGGTGGATGAGGGGGTGGGTGGGGGGGTAAGGGGGTGGATCAATCGATCAACCCACGGGTGGATGAATGAATGCGTGAATTAATTCCCGTGGCAGCACTGAAGCCCTGGTGGTCAGAAAGTTAATCTCCCTGGGGCTTGTTCGTTGCCATACACGCTGTCCGAATCAAAAGGCCTTCCCTGGAATGCCACAACTACCTCGTTACATTGTCATGGCAGCAGCTCAAGGAGGGGATCAGCTGGTGCTGCCTCTGGCACCCCGGCCTGGTACAGGTTTGACTCTGCTCTCGGAAGCAAATACGGTCTTTCTGTTTGGGGGCTGCAGGCTCCTCAAGGGTCATCTTCGGAGATTTGGGACCTTTTCCACCTCCTTTGCATCAGGATCCAGAACTCAGTTTCTCAAGGAGGTCAGTGTTCACCTCAACTGTGGACACCAAACAGGGGCCTTGAACTGGGCCTGCCCCTAACCAAGCCCACCCTCACCCCCAGCGCTTCCAAGAGGAAGAGAACTTGATTTTGGAGGTAGTGAATTTTTCCCAAGTGTGGGATGGAAGTTTTCCCATAAAAGCAGCCTGTGAAACAAAGCTGCCCTCAAGAGCTGGCACACGACCCCAGTGATGGATATGAACCTAGAAGACACACCTCACAATGCTCTTCTAGGGGACAGCAAACCTGTCCCCCCAGCCAACTCAACCTGCACCTCCCTGAACTTCCCCAAATCCCTGGAGCAATGCATAGCAGTGCCAAAGACACGGTTCTCCATCTGTGCCTCTCCAAACCCAAGAGTTACAAAACTAAAGAATGGCAGTGTCATGAGGATATCACAATATTTGTCACTATCTCCCAAACCACACTCCCATTGTACAGATGGGGAAACTGAGACCCGGAGAGCATTAAATCTCCTGCCACCGAGCCCAGGCTCTCTGCCCCTGGCTGACAGCTGAGGCTAGACGTGGTTCACAGCATGGGGTCACCAACGGTCAGGGGCTGGGGTTAGGAGGCCTAGAAATGTCAGAAGGCCACCATTACCCAGCATGGGCTTCCTGCTGAGGCCACTGAGTGGAGGAAATAATAATGGAGATTGAAAGGCGTTCTGTATTTGACCTTCTGCAACCCACCGTTTTTCAGTAGAACCCGATAGGGATCAGTCACATCTGCTCTCAATAGCAAATGTAAAAAATGACCTGCAGCTTTAAGGTCTGAAAAACATAAACTTGTGTTAAAAGACTGACAAAAAAAATTCCTGCACTGCCTAGCATGATGTCATTCAAGTACACACACATTGCAATAACAATCGTCCATCAGGGCCCAGGCCCTGGACCTGAGCTCTCTCCTCCTGGGAATCACAAGCTGCTCTGGTCCCCCTGCATGTCAGCCGTGTGGCTGGTCACATAGTGGGCCTGTGTAATCAGGGCCCGGCTGCGAGGCCCCACTAGGCCCTGAGCTACAGCGGGTATCAGCTTAACTCGCTCCCCACTTCAAATGCTCTCGTGAGCTGTGGGAAGGCTGATGGGAGGCGCATTCTAGAAAGCCCAGAACAAACTCAGCTCTGCCAGAGATCTGGGGAGCAGCCTGAGCTGGCCAGAGGTCAGTGGGTCTTTAGAAGTCAGGAAGCTCCTTGTCGGCCACGTGGGCGAGGCCCTCCAGGCCACTGCTCCGTGTGCAGGAGCCAACCAGATTGCTCTTCCGGCTGAACTGGAGTGCCACCTCTCCGTGGAAGTACGGTGATGCCGCCAACCCCACTTACGCTCCGGCCAACCCCACTTACGTCATCTGGAGTGTGGGAAGCTCCTGACTGAGGGAGACTCAGGAAGACAAACTTAGGGGACACGAGATAGCCCACTAGATCAGCCCCAGTGACCTTCACCCCACACTTGTCCAAGACACTGTCCTGGGCCAGGCACTGTGCCCGGGGCCCTGGAAATTGGCAAGGGTCTCGGCCTTCAGGAGCTCATAGCCCAGATAGAGAGGCAAGATTCGCCCAGACCACACATGTCCAGGGCTTAAGCGGGACATCCAAGGACCAGAGAAGGGAGAACGCAGAGCGACCAAAGAAAGGAAATCCACAAACTCCAGACCCCAGCAAACAGCGTGATGAGATCAGTTTGCTAAGCTAGATGACACTTCACTGCTTGCCTCAACGTTAAATCATAACCCACAGGGGCCAATGGCTGTATGTTCTCATTTGTTGCCCTCAAGGTGGAGACAAAGGCAGTCAGCCTTCATTTAGCTCCTACCGTGGGTCACATACCAGGCTGGGCACCTGCATACCCCTCTCCTCCCTCAGTGCTTCCGACAGCCCAGGCAGCAAGGTGGGACGTGGATGCCTTGGAAGGCTCATGAGGCAGATTCTGGGGGTACATTTGCTTCTGTTCCACCTGGAAGAGCTCACTTGTGCCGCCCAGAAGGAGCAGAGCTCAGCCAGACCCTAAGAGGCAGGAGAGCAAATTCCACACCACCTACTAGTCCAGCCAGTGGAGTCTGTTTGGTGACACAGCTGACTGGGCTCAGAACGATGTGTTGGCCTGGGAGTTCCTCTACTGAAACAGAACTTCAGCGGCCTGGTGGTTCCCATGCTTGTGGAATATGGTTTGATCTGTCAGTTCATAAAAACTACAGGGATGCTAAGATGATTTAGAATGCAGTCTCTGTCCTCAAATGCTTCATAAATTATTAGAAGGAGAGAAACCTGTAAACAGACAAGTGTCCTGGTGTATGAGTGCTATGGAGACATCTACACAGAGAAGCAGACACCAAGGGCAGAGTGATAAATTTGACCTGGAAGCAACAGGAACTTTTATAGTGGGGGTGGCCCTTGGACCACCCCTAAGCTCCTGTGAGGTGCTAAGTGCCCGGGATGATCAGCACTGAATGAGGCACGGTCTCTGCCCCCTCAGGCCCCACTCTCACTGGAGAGACAACACTCACTCATCAGAGTAAAGTAAAAGATCGGCTGGGGAATCCAAATGGAAGATATTGCTGGAGGCCAAAGTAGGGAGAGGAGTAGGATGACATATAATAAGGCCACAATATGATTGCAGAATTGAATTACACTGGGTAGAGGGAGTCAGGGAAAACTTTCTAGAAGAGGTCACACAGGCCATGTCTCCATGAGTGAGGTCTGAATGTTAAAAAGGGCTGAGAGAGAAAGCATTCCAGCAGACATGCCAACAGAGCCCAAGTTGGATGCTGACGCATGGACCAGCCCAGTGGATGAGTCAAACCAGCTTCCAGAGGGCAGGCCGTGGAGCCAAGCTCTGTTCTCAGGCCAGGCCCCGGTCACCTCGGCCAGCACCTCAGAGCTCACCCTCCTGTCCCAAGCCTCCCCAGTGGCGAGTAGCCTCTAGCGACCGACAGGAGCTGAGCTCTGTCCCGGCCCCCCAGAGAGCTGGGGGCCATGGAGACTTCCCCAAATTTGGATTAAAAAAACAGCCCTTCTCTCCCTTCTCCACAGGATACATAGCTTCTCTCTAAGTCAGCGGGAACCCATCACTAAGGCTATGAGAAAATAAACAAAGGGAATCTAATTTCAAGGGACACTCAGGCTCCAAGAAGAAGAACAGAGTGCTCAGACGGGTCCTTTTTCTCCAGGGCACGCTGAGTTGTGGGAATCTCACAGCTCCGGTGCCAGCAGATTCAGGAGCACTGCTGCCAATGATAAAGTGATAAGAGTCACACTCAGGCCTGCCCCGGGACACTCTGGCACTAGGGGCTCTGGGGCGTGTCCACGAAAACCCAAAAGAGAAGCCAGAGGACTCCAGCCTTGCACTGAGCCGAGAGTTCAATCCAGCAAAAGCTGCCGCCATCTCTCCTCGACCTGGGCCCCCTCTATCGGGCCCATCAGTGTCTGCTGACACCTGAACACCAGCTGCCCTGCTTATAAAACAGCTGTGCTCTCTTGGACAGACCGGCTTCCCTTTACTGATTGTCGGCAGGGTCTACTTTGTAGGAGGGAACCCCCAGCATTCCATCAGGATCCAGCAAAGTTGCGCCTCAAACAGGGTTGTGTGACATGCGCGTCAGTAACAAAGCATGGATCTCGGGGCTGGGAGCTGAATGGGTTCTTAAAAAGAAAACGTGAATACAGAAAGCATCAAAGCCACTAGAAAAGCAGAAGTTCTTGAACCTGAGAAGTTTGTTTAGCAGAGCTGTTGGCCAGACTTAGAGCGATGTGTTGGCCTGAGTGTTTCCTTATTGAAGCAGAATTTCAGCAACATGCTGGTTCTGCAGCAGGTGGAGCATGGCTTGAGCTGTCGGTTCATGAAATTCAGGGAGGCCGAGGTCACTAAAACACAGCTCCTGCCCTCAAACAACTCATGAGTTATTAGAAGGAGGGAAGAGAGAGGCTCTGACGGCTTAATGATTTCAATAATCTATAGAGGGAGATTAGCAAGGGCTGATGCCCCATTACTCTAACCCCACAGAGGACTCACAAATGGCAACAGCATCAAAAAGCATTGCAAGACCCCTGAAACGCAGAGGGAGGGAGGGCTCCCTGGCTCTAAGGGAGCGGGATGCAGCAAATGGAGAGAGCTCAGGTCCGGTACCCGGCAAGGTGGGCTGTGCTCCTGGCTCGGCCAGTAACCTGGGGACATGGGACAAGTCTCTTCCCCTTTATGGGCCTGTCGCCCATATCTGTATAACGATAGGCTTCGCCTGGCTGATTTCAGAGGACCTGCTCAGTGCCGACCTATAGGTCTACCGCTTAGATCAGAAGAGTGTTGACAAGTCTGCCAGCAGCTTGGAAGAACTGTCCCTTGTCCGGCCCTATCGAAGCGCTCAGGTTGTTTCACCGTCAAGCTCTGTGAAAGCTTGAATCTCTTAGTCACTCCTAAGCCCAGAGATTTCTGGGACAGATATGTAAATAGATGAGAGAGAGGGGGAGGGAGGGAGAGAGGGAAAAGAGAGACTTAAAAATAGATATAGATTATAGATTCAGATATAGAAATAAAGATTTTGCTTTAGAGCTTGAGGTAGATTTAGATATAGATTTTTATTAGATATAGCTATTTAGATTTAGTGTAGACATAGCTACAGATATAGACATGTGTGTATAGACATATATACGCACATATATGTGTATGTGTGTGTAGATGGGCATGCGCATCTGTATCCCACCGAGGACAGAGGTACAGTATTGCTGATTTTATCTGAGTTCATTTCCTACATTTATCACACCAAAATCCTCTCCATTCTTCAAAGCCCATCTCAAGAACCTCCTCCAAAGAGCCTTCCTTGACCCTCAGGAAAGGCTCTCCCTCATGTAAATTCCTTCAAGTTGCCATTTGAGCCATCCATGACCACAGGATGATGACTATTTAATGATCACCACTGGAAGTGCGCCCACAAGGTAGAAATTATCATACACCTGCAGAGGCTGCCAAGGACAGAGGCACTTTGGGCTACCCTCGGTGAAGGAGCCGGTGACCAGCCCGCTTCCTCCGTAGAAGAGGTGCCCAGCAAATGCTCATGAGCAGAGTTCCTCCATCGTGAAGTGGACTTTGACAGATGCCTCAGACCACACACCAAAATTAACTCAAGAGTTTTTTACAAACGTAAATGTAAGAGCTAAAACCATAAAGAGAAAAAGAAAACCTAAGAGGCTGGATTTAGAACTGGCAGGTAGGCAAAATTTTCCTAGACGGAGTACAAAAAGCACTAAGCACAGAAAAAGCAATCATGGACTTCTGCTCATTGAGACATATAAAAAACGAAAAAATATTCACAGTATGTGTATCCAACAAAGGACTGGAATTCAGATTACATTTTAAAATTCCTGTAAATCAATTTTTTTAAATAAATTGACTTATTTTATTTATTTATTTTTGGCTGTGTTGGGTCTTCATTGCTGAAGTTGCCGAATGCGGGCTTTCTCTAGTTGCAGAGAGCGGTGGCTTCTCTTGTTGCGGAGCACGGGCTCTAGGCACACGGGCTCAGTAGTTGTGGCACACGGGCTTAGTCGCTCCGCAGCATGTGGGATCTTCCCGGACCAGGGCTCGAACCTGTGTCCCCTGCATTGGCAAGTGGATTCTTAACCACTGTGCCACCAGGGAAGCCCCATAAATCAATTTTTAAAAGACACCCTAAAAATAGGAAAAGACAGATGCTTAACGAAAAAGAAATCCACATGACTAATAAACATATAAAAGGTGTTCAACATCATCAGTGATCAGAGAAATGCAAATTAAATCTACAACGAGTTACAACTACACACCCAGTAGAATGGCTAAAATTAACAAGACTCTCAATACCACATATTGGAAAGGACACAGAACAGCTGGGTCTCTCACACTTCTCTGGTGGAAGTGTAAAATGGTACAACCATTTTGGAAAACAGTTTGCCAATTTCTTTTTTAAAATATTTATTTATTTAAGCTGCACGGGGTCTCAGTTGCAGCACGCAGGATCTTCGTGGTCGCATGCAGGATTTTTAGTTGCAGCATGCAGACTTATTAGTTGTGGCATGCATGCGGGATCTAGGTCCCCGACCAGGGATCGAACCCAGGCTCCCTGCGTCGGGAGCGTGACGTCTTACCCACTGGGCCACCAGGGAAGTCCCGGCAATTTCTTACAAAGTTAAACATACACCTACCTGATGATACAGCAATTTCTCACTCCTATGAAATTACTCAAAGGAAATAAAAACTTGGGTCCACACAGAGATTATTTGTGAATACTCCTAGCAGAATTATTCATAAAAGCTCCAAACTCAAAACAACCCAAAGGTCCTCTAAAAGGAAAATGGATAAACAAATGTGAGGTAGACTCAGACGATGGAATAGCACACAATGATAAAAAGAAATAGATGCTGATACAATGTGAATAAACCTCAAAAATAGTATGTTCAGCGCTCAGCTAAAGGAGCCAGGAAAAAAAGGAGTTCGTACTGTTTGATCCAATTTTTCTACCAATTCCAAGAACAGGCAGGACGAACCTATGAAGATAGTACTCAGAACTGTGTTTTTTCCCATGGGGCAGGAGGACATAAAGGAAAGGGCCACAGGAAGATTTCTCCGGTGATGAAAATGCTTTGCACCTTGATGGGGGTGTTTGTTACGTGGGCACAGACATTTGCTAAAATTTGTTGAATTGTACACTTGAGTTCTGTGTATTTTATATTATGTCATTTTACATCAGTTTTAAAAAAACAGATTCATTCACTTAATAATAATTTATCAAATGCCTTCTATGTATCAGACGTCAGTCTATGGGCTAAAGATGTGGCCATAAGCAGGATGCATCTCCTCTCTCAAGAATGAAGGTGTGGAAAAAGCACCCTGTGAAATTTCCACATGCCTAGCTTCCCAGTGATTGACACCACTTCTAGGCCTTGTCAATCACATTTTGCACGCAAGCGCACACACACATGTGCGCACACACACATACACACACACAGAGGGAGGGGCTCCTCCCCTGCTGTTCTGGGTCTCCAATGTGTGGCAGTGCATATACGTTTGGTTGCAAGGAACCCACCAGAACGGTGGGTCCAAAGTCGCCTGGACAAGAAGCTTCCAGAATCAGTCTTCCCGAAGGAGCCGAACTCCTGCACAAAGTCCAGAGTCCTCAAGCAAGGAGCCCTCCTACTCTGGCCTGAACTCCCAGGGAAGGCACTAGCTCTTCTCCTGGGGCCTCGTCTACAGAGCCACAGAGGGAGGCCTCGGGAGGAGAGGAGGGGGAGCCCTTGACCTGCTGGCTCCCAGCTTCCCCACCTACCCCCCCAGGGAGAGAGAAATCCAAACAAAAGCCCATTCTCACAGGCAACCCTTCCAAGAAAAACCAAGTCCTAGAGATGCCGGGTCTGGTGTGAATAAGGAAAAAATGCTGAATTCTAAAAGACAAGGTCCAAAAAACATTTCTCCCGCTGAGTGTGCTATGAAAAGAAAGAGGACAAGGAAGTGGACGGGAAGGAACCCCGAGATCCCCACAGCCATCGAGGGGGTTGCCCCCCAGCTGTCACTAGTGCTCCTGGACACAGTCTGATTTTCAGTGAGCCACAGACACCCCGTTACTTTCAAAACGTTCAATCCTACATGAGAGAAATTCTTACTTCTGAGCCGGGCTTCCTCGCCTGTGAAATGGGAATAGCACCCCCAGCCCTGCCCGCTTAACGGGGGTGATATGGGGCTTCACAGAGAACATGAGTGTGAAAGGACTTTGCAGGCTCCGAGATGCCCTACACCCCAGCCGTGATCAGCACACATCCCATCTCAAGGTCTTTGGATATTGGTATTTTATAAAAAGAAGAAGAGCCTGGGTGGCAATTTCGGCTCCAACACGTTCTAACTGTGTGGATTGGGAAACTGACTCTCTCTAAGCCAGCTTCCACATCTGTAGAATGGGAATGTTAAGGTCTCCCTCGAAGTTTGCAGCAAAGATTAGAAAGATGCTTATGAAGCTTTTAAGAGACTATCTGGTACAAAGTTGGCCTTCAGTAACTGGGAGCTGTTACGATCCTTACTGTGGAAAGGGGTTCACCCACTCTTGCCTTCGGTAGCCTTTCGAGGGGGAAAGTGGCAGAATGCTTGGGTTGGCCGGATAAAATCCATACACATGGACGCGGATTTTTCTGGAAGAGTTCGTTAAGCATCCTGCAAACATTACGAGCAAGTGCCATACACTGAACCCCTCCTCTGGGCCAGACACTGTGCTCAGAGTTGTAGCCTGCATGAGGGCATTCGTGAAAAGCGAAGGAGGCGGGGGACGTCCGCTCCAGTGTCCAGAGCAGGGTGCTGAAACCCAGTGCTCGGGTTTGCACAGTCAGAGTGGCAGAACACACACATGCAGGACTGTCGGAGTCCAAAGCCTATGCCCCAGGGCTGTGGTGCGCTAGCATTCTGACCACATGTGACCCTACAATCCACTTAGAAACCCCAGCCAACCTCGGGGACACTGCAGTCTCAGAAGCTGGGCAAAGTCTGCAGCCTGGGGGACCCTTGATCAGCGACATGCATCCCCCATGTTCTCCACTAACCTCTGGGAAATCTTTCTCTCCCACCTTCCAGTCTGTAAGAGATGTCAGTGAGGGCACAGCCAAGCAAAGGCAGCCAAGGTCCATCCGCGTACACTGGATGGGCCAGAAGGAGCCTAGGACAGTCCCTGATGTTTGGGTTACTTGCTCAGTCTGGTGGAAGCGGTATAGGTGAGGTGGACAGGGGGTGTGGGGCAGCGGGGAGGACAGGTGGTGCATTACATCCCAAATAACCAGTCAGTCTTTGGAACTGCGGCCCAGAACGGCATCCAAGGGCACAGACCAGCGCAACTCTGTCTCCTGGGCAAGAGTCACAGTGGGAAAGGGGAGAAAAACAGAAGAGGAAACGGTGGGCTGTCAGTCAAAAGGCATGACCCCCTCCTTTCCTAGCAAAGTGATGCCATCAGGAGAGGAGACCCCCGGAAATCCAGAAACATCCCTGCTTTGCATCCAGCTGCTTCCCAAGACATACGTTGCTGAGGAAGCCCAGTCCTTCCATGTAATGATCCAGCCAACGCTAGCTGAGCACACAGTGTGTGCAAGATACTGAGACAGGTGCAGGGACCCAGCCACAGGCAGAAGACAGCGCTCACTTCCTGCTGGTCACCATCCGGGAGGGGAGAAGAGAGCTAAGGATACAGGTGACTATACGGGGGGTGGGAGGGGCTCCAGCAGTTGCTGTGGGAGCACAAAGCTGGCCCCACGTCAGCCTCGGGGAAGAAGGCTGGTGCCCAGGGTGGGCGAGGCTTGCACAGAGGATGCATTCAAGGGAGGGTTTCCAGGCAGAGGAAACATTGTGAGTCTAAACAGTATGCAGAAGAACAGCACCCAGGTTCAGGAAGCTTCCAGGCATCCAGTAGGTTGAGACACAGAAAGCAAAGGGCCAGCTGCACAGCATGAGACTGGACACATGGGCAGGGCCATGTACGTTGTACTGGGAAGGCTAAATTTTCCTCTCAGAGCGATGGGAGGGCATGGTGGCAGAGGCATGGTCAGGTTCACACTTTCCAATGTGGTAGCCTCTAGCTTCACAGGACTGTTTAAATTAATTAAAATTAAATAAAATGTAATGTACAGCATGGAGACTATAGTTAATAATACTGTACTGCATGTTTGAAATTGCTAAGAAGGTAGATCTTAAAAGTCTTCATGGGGCTTCCCTGGTGGCGCAGTGGTTGAGAGTCCGCCTGCCGATGCGGGGGACACGGGTTCGTGCCCCGGTCCGGGAAGATCCCACATGCCACGAAGTGGCTGGGCCCGTGAGCCATGGCCACTGAGCCTGCGCGTCCGGGGCCTGTGCTCTGCAACGGGAGAGGCCACAACAGTGAGAGGCCCGCATAACGCAAAAAAAAAAAAAAAAAAAAAAAATCCCCATGAAAAAAAAAAAAATTTTTGT
>NW_020173656.1:2069192-2156971 GCF_003031525.2 Neophocaena asiaeorientalis asiaeorientalis
GAGGGGCCCCCCAAAACAAAAAAAAAAAAAAAAAAAAAAAAGTCCTCATGATAAGAAAAAAAATTTTTGTAACTGTGCATGGTGATGGGTGTTAACTAGATTTATTGCGGTAATCATTTCACAATGATTCTGAATCACTGTGGTGTACACCTGAAACTAAAATAGTGTTGTATGTCAATTATGTTTCAACAAAAAATTTTAATTAAAAAAATTAAATTTAATGTAATGCAGTGTCTCAGAGGCCCTGGCCACATTTCAAGCACCCGACAGCCTCCTGTGGCTAGGGGCTACCGTACTGATCAGTGCAGACCTAGGACATTTTCATCATCCCAGAAGGTTCTGTTCTAGAACAGTCCCTCTGCTTCCATGGTACAGAAAGTGAATGGGAAGCAAGGAGGCCATGGAAGAGGAGCGAATGGTGCCACCCTGGCACTAAGGTAGAGATTGGATAGAATCAGATTGGAGAGACATTTAAGGAGAGATGGGCTAGGGTTTGGTAACCAATGGATTTGGGGTCGGGGTGGGAGAAGGATCTGGTGGGGGGCGGTCAGGAACAACGGCCTGGTCAGCTGGGGGCTGAAGGGGGCGGTACTCACTCACAGAAGGAGAGAAACAGAGGAGCAGGTGGGAGAAAAGTGACGATGTGCTCAGTCTGGGACCCGCTCAGCGTCAGGTGCCAGCAGGACTGCCCGCCTCGAGCTGGTGTCCAGAGACAGTGGCTTCTGCAGGGCTGCAGCTTGGGCTGTGAGCTGTGCGTTGGTGGGTGAAGGGGAGAGGCTGGGCCCTGGTGCTTGAGACTGTGCAGTCTCAAGGGGCTACAGGGCTGCAGCTTGGGCTGTGAGCTGTGCGTTGGTGGGGGAAGGGGAGAGGCTGGGCCCTGGTGCTTTAGACTGTGCACTTAGGGGCTGGCAGTACCGAGAGTTGTGAGCTGGGGGCCGGGGGCTGTCCTGTAGTGCTGGGTGCAGAAGGGGCCGCGGGTCTGTAACCTGGGGGCTGGCATGAGCTGGGCGTCCAAGGCAGCGGGGCAGGGGGAAAAGGGGTGCAGGACTGTAGGATTGCATGCTGGGACCGCGGACATGGGCAGTCCAGGGACCATGGACGGTCTTGGAAGAGCCCCCGTCTTTCCCCCAGGGTGGAAACTGTGTCTTTGGGGCACCTGGGCGCCTCGGTAAACCCACAGGAGGCACTCTCGCTGGAGGCAGCCCGGGAGGGGCACAGGTGGCCGGGGAGGGGAGAGGGGGAGGGGGCGAGAGGGGCAGCGGCAGGCACCCTCGGGCGCGTCCCCACCTCGTCCCTAGGACACGGGCGGGGGGCGCAGGAATGTTGTTCTCCAAAACCACAGGGACACTTCCTGTCGGTCCACGTAACTGAGTATTACAGCATTTAAATCACAAATTGAAGATTATTTTTACAGGTGTCATTTTAAATATAACGCGAAATTTCTTGCCATTACATCAGCCTCAACACACAAACAGCTGCACCGGGCCCGCCTGCACGTGTCAGGCACATGGCTGACACCGGCCACGCGGGGAGAGCGTGCGTGTGTGTGAGTCACCCACCGGGGCGTGCGTGAAATGGGTGTGAGCGTGCACATGACAGCAAGAACGGGTGATCGTGTGTGGCTGGGAGTGCGTCTGTGTGTGGGTGTGCACGTGCATATGGATGTGTACTTGGTGCGTTATGAGTGACAGTGGACACGTGGGTCCGTCCCTGTGAACGAAGATGTGGGATGCGTGTGAGAGAGCGAGCGCGCGCGCTGCCGGATGCTCAGGCCCCGCAGGTGATGCCCCCAAGCCTGGCCGATCTCTGTCTCCCTCTAGAGCCACCAAGAATGCCAGGAAGTGGACAAGCTCCGCCCCTGGGGCCGGGGGGCTGCACAGGCACCCAAGGTGGTGCTGCAGTGCCCTCCAGTGGACACTGCCCCCACCCCATCCCCAAGCCGACCCACGAGCCGGCCGTGCCCTTCCTGTGCCCCGAGACCCCAGGTCCCAATGCCTCGCCGCCCACCCGCCTTGAGTGGGGCGGGAAGAGCCTGCCCTGAGGCTCCCTTAGCCTCCAGGGGCAAAGACTTAGGGGAGCTTTAGCCACACCTCCACGTCTCCATCTGGGGCTCTCAGCCTTTCTGCCTGCTCGGCCAGGCACACCCAACACACCCCTCTACTTCCCGCCCTGGTGACGCCCTCACCACAAGGACCCGTGCCAGGTTGCCCCTTCCAGCAAGTCCCCCCTGAAAGCCCCAGCAAGAGGAGCTCCTTCCCCAAGGCATCTCCTCAAGACACTACAGGCTCCCCACACAGTGGGCACAGCACGGGCAGGACGGAGAGGAGATGATTGACAAAGCAGAATTTACCGAGGTGCCCAGGTGCCCCAAAGACACAGTTTCCACCCTGGGGGGAAGACGGGGGCTCTTCCAAGACCGTCCATGGTCCCTGGACTGCCCGTGTCCGCGGTCCCAGCACGCAATCCCACAGTCCTTCACCCCTTTTCCCCCTGCCCCGCTGCCTTGGATGCCCAGCACATGCCAGCACTACTCATTGGCTGCTTCCAGTTAGAAATGGCAGGGGTCTGCGGAGAGAGATGGAGAGAATGAGAAAACCCGGGACCGATTTCCACCTGGTGAAGTTAGTACTGCTCCGGACGCTTGTCTGCAGAGCAGGGCGCCGCACTTGAGCAGTGAACGAGCAGCTGTTCTAGGAGGATTTTGTCAGAGTGGCAAAGAGGGAGATCTCAGGCAAATACTTAAACCTCACAAAAGAAAAACTCCCTGGGCTTCCGCACTGCGCCGTGTTACTCGTACCGTCAGGGCCTGCAGATCGGCTGGGCGCTGGGGACAAGCAGCACGATGCACTGTCCAGCCAGCTGCGCAGACACCGGCCCAGCCGCAGCCGGTCTCCCAGCCCAGAGGGAGCTGTCATCGTAATGCCCCGGAGGATGGAAAAGCAGGGCCACCGAACCCCAGGGAGCAGGAGAACCAAGGGACGGTTACCTGTGCCCTGACTGCCCTCTCAGAATCGCTGGCTACATTCGTACAGATGGTCCCCGACTTACGATGGCTCGACTTAACGATTTTCCCAGGCAGCCATGCGATCATGAGGGTAGACAACCAATAAGCTTACAACCCTTCTGTACCCAAACAACCCTTCTGTTTTTCACTTTCAGTACACTTTCAATAAATACCTTTGATGAGATATTCAACACTTTATTATAAAATAGGCTTTGCGTCATATGATTTTGTCCACCTGAAGGCTAACGTTAAGTGTTCGGAGCACATTTAAGGTAGTCAAGGCCAAGTGATGTTTGCTGGGTTAGGTGGATTAAATGCATCTTCGACTTATGATACTTTCAACTTATGATGGGTTTATCGGGACATGACCCATCATAAACCGAGGAAGATCTGTACCAGTACTGAGCTGGGTACCCTCCGGACTCACTCCCAGCAGCTAACCGGGCCAGGTCTGAAGGCCTAGTCCACGCAGAGGCCCAGACCTCTCCTCGCCTGGCCCCCTTCTCTCCAGCTCAGCTGGCCTTGCTCCACTCCCACACCAACACCCCAGGCTCACTTTAGGGAAAAGAGCGAAGTCAGAAGCATCTGCGCAACGTGGACCAGAAGAGGCGACAAGACAGAGGAGCCAGTTGTCCCGACAACGCACAAAATCCACAACATGCGACCAAATGTGCAAACCAAAGGGCTCCAAGGAGGATTTCTCTTGGCTGTGTCCAGAATGGCTGTGGATACTCAGCCCTGAGCCAGGTACCAGCCTCTCTCCTGCAGGCCTGAGGGGTCCCTTCCCAGGCAGTGGGCCTGGGCTTCTCCACTTCTGGCCACAGCGCAGGACTGGGCACTCCCGAAGTGTACCCTTCCCTTGCCCTCTCCTCCCCTCCCATGAGAGCCGCAGGATGTCAGGGCTGAGAGAGACAGGTCCGGGGTGGAGAGGGGAGACCCAGAGTGCCCCATTGCACAAAAGAACCCAAAAATGAGCATGAAAAAAGATTTGCCCAAAACACGCAGCAATCCGGTGGCTACCACCTGCCCCGACTCCCGCTCCCCCATTACTTCCCAGGTGGCCTCTTCCAAGTCTAGGCCGTTTCTGACTACAGTCTTTTCTGCCTCTCTATGTTGCTATCTCTTGTCTCCATCCACGTATCTATTATGGGAAGTGCTCGAGAACCTTCCCATGCTACAAATACTTCAGATGATATCACAGTCTCAACCTTGGCCTCCTTGCAAATCTCCGATTCCATACCTGCCATTTTTCAATGTGCATTTCACTGCTTTGAGGAGCTGCAGCTTTTAAATCGCTGTAAAAGTTGCTGACAGCCTTAACACCAGCAGAGATGGCTGTAAGAAAGGAGGCTAGAGCCACAGAGGACGGCAGCATGCACATACAGTCTAGGAAGACAGAAATCCATATCATCATCGTCGTCGTCATTGCCATCTCTCACGGTTATCGATGTTCCTGTATGTCAGGCCCTGCGCTAAGCACCTTACACAGATTATCTCATTTAAATTTGACAGCAAACCAACGAGGAGGGTCTGACTATTTTCCCACTGAGCAGATGAGAGAGAAAGGCCGTGCCACAGCCTTGCCTGCTCCGCATTCCAACTTTTTCACGCCCACAAGTGTCTGACCCACATTTTTTAAACTGTGAGAAGCAACTCATTAGCGGACTTATGAAATAAATATAGTGGGTCACAAGAAGCATTTTTAAATGAAAGAATAGAATCGAATGTTCCAAGTGCATCCTACATAGTAGGGGTAAGCATTGTCTCATGATACTTTTGCTTCAGTTATATATGTGTAAACATCGATGTATACGCATGCACACATAGGATGCAATGGGATATGATTTTAAGCATACTTCTTAATGTGAGTCACAGTCAAAAACCTCTAAAAGCCGTTGTGCTAGTCTCTCCCCCCGGCGTCTGAGTTTTCTATCCGGGTCTCCCCACTCTGCACGCTCTGGGTGTTACCTCGCCACCCTGCATGGTACCTGCTGCCCTGGTTTGCTGAGGAACAGCTGCTAAGTTCCACGGACGCTGCAAGCCTGTCCTGGGGGCAGACTAACGGGCGGGCTGCTGGGACAGAGTCCTAAGGATGTCTTCACCATCTGCCTCCTGCCTCAGTGAGGTGCTTCTGTCTGCCCTGCAGGATTGATGTTTCCCAGAAGAGACTTAATGGCCCCTTACTCTCTGAGCTGTCAGGTAAGTGCCTTTGTCAGAATTAGCACAGGTGCACCTGCAGGCGGGCGTCCTCATTAAACTATTTTCTGCGTCTTGATCCCATAAGGATGGTTCCAGGGGACCTTTCCAAATAAGCACTTCATTTGCAAAGCCCTCTCCAGATTGCAAAGGGTGATGATCCCAGTTCCATCAGCAGAGGTGGAGGGAGGCCTGGTCCCCTCTGAGTTTTCCCTGCCAGCCAACTGCAGTTGGACCAGCTCACAGAAGTGGAGAAGTGAGGAGAGGGAGGTCTCTCTGTGCCTTCTCTTTTCGTTGCAGCTCCTAACCTGTTACCTGCTAGCATAGCAGGGGTTCTCCTAGCCATAGACAAGCCCCAAAGAATAGCATGACCCTCTATTTTAGGCTACTCCTCCTTGTCGGTGGGAAGAAAGATTCACTGATGGTGACACTCCAGATGGGGTATACGGTATTGGATGGAAGTTTCCTAAAATCACCCCATATCAGTGCCCACCTACTCCACTTCTGGGAACCCCCATCCCTGTTCTCTGTGCAGCTCTGGGCCCAATTTTCCCCGAGCAGCCTCTCATGATGACCAGTCCAAGGAAGAAAAGACTCCAAATATCCCCTAAGCACTTGCCAGGAACCAGGCTGAGGAGTCAGGGGGACACACTTGGGTCTTGGACTAGCGATTCACTTGCTGTTCTCCTGGGGATACAGGACCCCAAGGGGGACATCTGTCAATGACAAATTGGGAATGTTAAGAGACAATATGGAAGGTCAGAGTTAGAACCACCAAAATTCAGAGGCGAAGGCAACTTTCGGGCAGAGGAGCTATAGAAGTGCAGAATTTCTAGAAATAGGGGCTGGACTAAGGTCTTAGAAAGAAGGACATGAAGAGGGTCTGCAAGCAGTGAATTGGAGTATACCATGGAGATCATACCCCATTGCCTACAGCTGCACCCCCCAAATCAATAAATCAGTCACCCGCACACTCTAACGTACACAAAAATATTTACTAAGTGCCCAGGCTACTGGTATTGTGCTGAGTTTTGGAATTCAGTGATGAATCAGACACCACCTCTGTACTCAAGGATCTAGTAAAGAAGACTAGCAAGTACAAATTCCATTTCAATAGAACACAATCAGAGGTAGGACAGGGGTATGTACGGGACATGATGGAAGCTCAGAGGAGGCATCTAACTCAACCTGGGGGCCACGGAAGAGTTCCCAAAAAGCTGCTAACTGAATTGAGTCTTAAAGGGAGAGGGGAAGTCAGCTGGGGAACAGGGAAAAAAGGACATTACAGGTCAAGGGAACAGCATGTGCAAAGGCAAGGTGTCCAGGAACCATGAGAAGTGCAGAACGAACTAGAAACAGGTCAGGGCTGCTGGAGGGAAGCCAACGCTGAGGGCTGCCCTGCTGAACGGTAGAAATACGTTGGAAGGAGGGAGATGGGGGAGCAAGGGAGTCTTCCCCAGTGCCAGATCTATTCCTAAGGAAGAGAAACCCACACCCGAGCCAGGGGAAGGTGGGCATCCCTTAATGGGGGAGGGGAGCCAGGTGGAGTGGCATTGGGCCCCCAAAGGCTGGGTTTGCTGCTGACACCCCAGCTCCCCTGGAGGGTGCAGTCCCCACTGAAGGGCTCAGGCCCAAGCACGCAAAAATCCTTCCAGAAAGCTTATTCTTAGCAAAGGTTTTCCTATGACCTTTCTTGGAGAGGAAAAGACAAACACTCTTCACCAAACTGTTCCCTGTCCAGCTTTCCAAAGAACTACTCCCCTGCTGGCCTTACAAGGGGGTGAAACCCCCAGGGATCAGGGTTAGGAGAAGTAACTGCAGGAAGATTTCCAGGGAACATAGAAGAGGGATCTGATTAAAGTCTATCAACTACAAGGTTGTCCTCAGGGCCAGTGCACTTGGCAGGAACATTTCAGTTCACTTAGGTTGCTCCACTGGCAGACCCTTTTTTTAAAACAGGGAAAAAAATAACCTCCAGAGATGGTGAAATGTAATTCATTAGGACCACCATAAAGCATGTATTGAATTTAGAGGGAAAGTGAAGAAAACCCCACCAATTTCACACACGGAAAAGCAAAAGCAGATTTATCTATATCTCTGATACCTAAGTATTTATAAAATCTAATATTTGGGGGGACAACCTTATTTTTTGACGGAAGGTATAAAATATGGGCAACATACGAATAATTAGGAGAAGTGAAAGAACAGCAGATATAAAACCAAGACTAACTCACCAGGGAAAGTGGACGCCTCAAGGGCGTATTGTTGCCAGGTCCCGGCTCAGCTCCATCATCAGCTCCAGCAGATGCCGTGACAAGCAGCTCCGATGGGATCTGAAAGAATCACCCCCTTGTCTGAGCTCCAGAAGTCCCACTCGCTGTGACACCCTAGCCTGTGTGGCTCCTTCTCTGGTCACACATCTGTGCCCTGCTTCCCAGAGGGACAGTAAATACTCTGAGAGCAGGGGTCATGTGGAAAAATGAGTCAATGTGTGTTTCCAGCCATCTAGTCCCGACCTGGAAGCTCAGAAAGACGCATCACACAGACACACTTGACAAGCCCTGCTTCTTCTGCCAGGCCTTCTGCCTGGCCCCCAGGTCCTCCTCCCTGTGCCAACATCCTGGTGCCTGTGGAGACGGTTATATTTTCAGGTGGGATGGCATGTGTTTGCAGAGAGGAGAAACTGCAGTTCCTGTACCAGGAGGGAACTGGGCCAGCAGGGGACCCCTAAGCCCCTTCATTCCAACCTCCTGCAGGGACCTTTTGATCGGAGACCTCAGTTTTTCTAAGGATATTCCTGAAAGCTTAAACAACTCCTGCAAATTAGACCTACTACTTCTGATTTTTCATTATTTTTCCCTCCCTTATTTTATTCCACAGCCCTTTCTTAAATTCAGTGTGGGAACAGAGTCATGGACACCTGCCTCCTTCATAAGTTTATCCCAGTAAGGAAACAGACAAGGAAATGAACCCAGGTATGGACTGGGTCTCCTTCCTTGTAAATCGAAGTAAAGTGGGCACACACCCAACTGATCCACCCGTTCGGTAAAGTTCAGTGGCTTCTCTGAAGTTCCTGTGTATTCCAAGGAAAACGAACACCCTCGCATTAGTTCATCCACCTGTGACGTCCTCCCTCCTCTGAATTCTTGTTCTTTCCTCTGTGTGTTATGACTGTTTGTTTATTTCCACCGTGGAAGAGACCCAGACATGAACCCACCTCCGTTTCTGGATTTATACCACACACCCACACAAGTTCTTAGCGTGTAGGGTACATTTTACAGGAGGTCTGGGGAGGCGAGGGATGCTTGTATCTCAGAAATGCCTGTAACTTTGATTGAACATGAGTTACTCTGGTCTGGAAAATTCTTGGCCAGACCATCATGCTGATCATCCACCCTCTCCCGCCTGATTCCCCCAAACTGACACCTGTATTCTCACATGGTTCTTATACACAACAGTTTAGTGGTCTCTTCAGTATCCTTGCCTCCTGCTAATCCAGGTCCTCAGAGTTCCACCTTCTAAACCAAGTGGCTTGTCAAGATATTTTCCTAAACAAATTCAATTCCTTCCTCGAGAGAAATTCTGTACCATTTATGAAGAAAAAATGCCTTCCACTGCACAGATATGCATTTACTACGGAGTGTGATCAGACGACGGTGTGGGAATGTACTGAATGCTATGAGGGCACAGAGGAGGACAGGCCTAGATTGAGGACACGGAAAAGATATCCCAAGGGAAGCGACCTCTAAGCAGAGACCAGGAAAAAGGGTAGAATTAGCCAAGAGAAGAGGGCAAGGGGCAGAAGCAGAGGAAAAGCACACACAATGTCCTAGAAGCAAGAGAGAGCTTGGCACGTTCCGGGCATCACAAGAGGTTCCCAGTGGCTGTTATGGACAGGGCGGGCTGGATGGGGCAGGAAAGCCAGTCGGGAGGCTGGGCCAGGCCCATCTTATCTGTCAGGCAAAGAGGTCTGGACTTGATCCAGGAGACAGTGGGGAACCATTGAAGGCTTCAAGCAGGATACTGACAAGGCCAGATTTGCACTTTAGAAAGATGAGCTATGGCTGAAGGATAAGTCAATGATTAAGAGGCAAGCCTGGAAGGAGAGGCCGGTGGGAGTTTATGACTGTGGTCCATGTGGGAAAGATGATGGTGGCCTGGATAAGGGAGATTCTGGTGGGAAAGAAGAGGTGGACACGACTTCAAGAGATATGAAAGAGAAAAGGAGTTGCCATCTCCTGATGCAGAGCGGAAAGGTGGGTGTATTGGGCAACTCCAAGTTCTCCAAATTGGGAAGCCAGGGGGCAGGTGGTGGCGTTTGCCAAGGTGGGGAACACAGAGGAAGAGCAGGCGAATTTGGGAGAGATGCACCTGTCTCTCTCCCCTGAATGTTATGCAAGGCGCATGTGTTCCCATCTTGGCACTGCACCCAGCCCTCGGAAGACACTGGACAGAAGGGGACCAGCGAGGTCTAAACAGGAAAAAGCAGCTACATACTTTTCTCAAATACTATGGGAAAACAATGGAGGAATCTGGCGGCCATGGAGTGGGCCAGCCGAGTCCCAACACTTCCCTGGTGAC
This sequence comes from Neophocaena asiaeorientalis asiaeorientalis, assembly GCF_003031525.2. NCBI lineage: Eukaryota > Metazoa > Chordata > Mammalia > Artiodactyla > Phocoenidae > Neophocaena > Neophocaena asiaeorientalis. The sequence goes on from NW_020173656.1 coordinate 2,078,974, forward strand.
CGTCTCTGGCCCCGATCCTGCAGCCTCCCTCAGAGGGGAGTTCCGGGTCCAGCCACAGCTGCCCCGAACCGGGTCTCGTGAGTTCAAAATCACACACCGCTGCTCTCCCCTGGCCTGAGGGGAGACGCCTTGTTTGTTCCCTTGCACACACACAGCCATTCATCAAGTCCAGGGAAGCCAAGCACAAAGGTAATATCACTTAGCCAGGCGGCAATTAGCAGATTAGCGGCTTGTTGCTCTTGTCCTGTGTCCCACACTATGACCTCACAAAGGCCCAGAGCGTCTCAACACTGGGCTGCTCCAGGAAAGGGCCCATCGACTTCTCTGGCAAAAAAATCCCCCAGCCTGTCACCGTGAGTTTCCCCGTTGTAGAGCTAAACTACAATTGATGTTCTGTCTCTATCAATTTCTCAGGAATGCTGGGACGTGAGCCCAGTATTAATGAAGACAGCAGAGAGGAAGGCATGAGACTGGCTCCGCTCCAGAGCTGACGGAGAGCGTGGATCCTGAGTAATTCCTGGAGACCCGGAGAGGCCCGAACGAGGCAAAACAAGCGGGCCCTGGGGTCACACACAAGGCTCGGTGGGGCAGACAGATGCCAAAAAGGCTCAGGAGAGAATTTCTGCTGGGAAAAAATAGCCTCAACCTCGTCCCTTTTATCACCACGTATCGTTTGCATCATCCGAGAAAGGCAATTTTACTCCAGATTAAAAGGACATCCTCCTAGGTAAACACATATGGTAGTACATGATCACACACACCACACACACACACACTCACACTCACATTCACACACTCTCACACACACAGTTTATACAACACATTAGAGGACCAGGGCAAAGCCAGAACTACCTTTCTCAAGAAAGGGGCTGATGCTATAACCCCGTATGTTTGACCAAATCCCTCAGCACCGCCCAGAATTGCCTCTCCAATCAGAAGCCCTCCCGGGTCACGAGCAGGGAAGCCTTGATTGGCATGGGAGACCACAGTGGTATCAAATTAAAAGCCAGTATACGTCTTGTCTTCATCTCAGTTTGAAAAATGAATAGAAACTGGTCCTTGGCTCCTGTTTCTCAGACAGTGTCATTTGGGGGCTTCTGGTTTCGGAACCTTTTTTTAATCACATATAATTCCTTAATCCTTCCAAACTGACCAGCTCCTTTTAAGGTTTAACTGGCTCCAGTGAAGCTGGAACAATTCAGCTAAACCATAAACCCTGTCAAACCATCTAGGATGTGGCTCTCTGAGGATGTGGAAAATACAACAGGCTCCGTGGGTGCCCAAAGTAACCCAACAGTGATGGTGGGACAGCTAGAGCATTGCAGAGAAACATACCCACCTCACAAATTCTCAGGAGAATCAAAATAAATAAATGGAAAGCGCTCCCTGTGTTTAATAAAGGAGCTCAGTAAAGGAGAGCTGGTGTTATTATAGAATAGGATCACTTTAAGACTGCACTGAAGTGGTTGGGGGAACGGAACGTATTCATGTGCCTCAAAGTCCTCAACCCCTCCTGGAACGTATGAGCTGTGATAGAACAAAGTGCAACCACTTTTCCTACTGCAGCCCCTCCTGAACCACTCACCAGCAGTGTACAATAGACACTACATGTTCATAATAATGCAACACTTCTTATGTGTGCTCTTAAGGAATGTTCATGGGAATTTAACTCATAGCAGTTATAATAGCTGTCACACTGGTGTTGTTAGAAAGGGAAGATAGAAGGAAGAAGGAGCAGAGCTACTAAAAAAAGAGGGGAAAGGAGGAGAATGCAGAAGAGAACATAAGTCCTTACATGTAGTAAGTGCTCAACAAATATTTGAGAAGGCAAGTTAAATGAACAAACACCATGTCAGCAAAATGCACTAGACTTAGATAGAAATGGATTTTTCTTCCTAGCTTGGCCTTTTCTACTAAACTTGCAACCTTGGAGAATACTTATGTCTTAGTCAATTTGGGCTGCTATAACAAGATACCATAAACTACGTGACTTATAAACAACAGAAATGAATTTTCTCATAGCTCTGGAAGCTGGAAGTCTGAGATCAGGGGCCCTCGTGGTCAGGTTCTGGTGAGAGCTTTCTTCCTGGTTTGCACAGGTCCACCTTCTCACTGTGTGCTCTCATGGCCTTTCCTGGGTGCATGCACACAGAGAGAAAACTCAAGCTCTCTGGCGTCTCTTCCCATAGGAACACTAATCCCATCAGACAAGGGCCCTGCCCTCATGTCCTAATCACCTCCCAAAGGCCCTATCTCCCAATATCATCAAGTTGGGATTGGAGCTTCAGTGAATTTGGGAAGGGGGACAATTCAGTTCAATACAACTTCTTTAAGCTTCCATTACCTCATTTACAAAATGAAGCTACAAATAATTCTTACATTTGTTTAATGTATTTCCTTCTACTCCATAATCTCTCTTGTCTGGAAGCTATACATTCTGGGATGTTGCTGACAACAAATTCTGAAACTTCCTGATGGGTAAGACACCTGGATGGTATGTGCCTTCTCTGAGCATGTGTGTTCAGAAGATGCAGCCCCGCAATGGGGCTGCCAAAAGCCAGGGGGAAGCCAGCCGAGGAGGCACTGCTGCAACAAGGCTCTTCAGGCACAAGCCACTGTGAACACACCCTAAAGTCTTATGAGTGTCCAAGAATCTCTTAAGATTATTTCAAAGAGCAGAAGTGGAGACGCTGAAGTGAATGACAGGTAGCACTTAGTTATGGGAGATCACAGACTTATATTCCAGTTCCTTAGAGGAGATTTAAAAAAGCAATCTTATGTTAAAGAGATATGTAATGCCTGAAGGGACCCAGGACTATTTTCTGAGGAGTGGGGACTCGAGACGGAGAGTGGGACCACACAAAGAATTCCCGCCCTGAGCTCTCGAGGGGGCCACTTCACATGACGTTCCCGTAAGTTAGAGCTCTGTTCATCCGTGAACACTGAACCTGGGGGAGTCTGGGGTGTCTTCGTTGCCCAAAATGCTGCTCAGGCGGAAAGCTCAGGACAGTATGTGCCCTTCCCAAAAGGCCTTTCCTAGGGGAGCTCTGTGGAAAGACCACTCCCACCAGGACCCAGACCTCTGATGCCCCGCTCCTCCCTCTTTCTGTTCAAAGCACGCTCACCATCATGGGGCTGATCAGCTGAATGAGGTGGCACAGGGCACCCCCTGGGCAACACTGTCAGGGAGCCTGTGGCTCTGACTACACTTTTTTTTTTAATACATTTATTTATTTATTATTTTTGGCTCTGCTGGGTCTTCGTTGCTGCGCGCGGGCTTTCTCTAGTTGCGGCGAACGGGAGCTACTCTTCATTGCGGTGCACGGGCTTCTCATTGTGGTGGTTTCTCTTGTTGCAGCATGGGCTCTAGGTGCGTGAGCTGCAGCAGATGTGGCACATGGGCTCAGTAGTTGTGGCGCACAGGCTTAGTTGCTCCGCGGGATGTGGGATCATCCCAGACCAGGGCTCAAACCTGTGTCCCCTGCATTGGCAGGCGGATTCTTAACCACTGCGCCACCAGGGAAGCCCTGGCTACACTTTTCAGCGCTCACTCTGGGCAGTGAGCTCTCCCCACCACCGTGATGAATTCCAAAGCACCTTTGCCAGCATCAGCTACACTCTATTCAGGGTCTTTTGCTGCCTAAGGCCCTGGGTGCGCTTTTCCTCTAACCCCTTCCTGAAAGAACACTGGTCGCTAGTGTGTGTAAATGCTGAAGGATGAATCCTAGTGTCTTTAACGCTTGAACTGGGGCTGGAACTGGGCGTTTCCCACATCAGCTGTATTGGTGCTATTTCTTCAGACTCCACACCGTGCCTCAGTGTGTTCTCTACTCTCATCTTGTTGGTTTTTTTAAACATGTCTCTTTGTCCCCACAAAACCATGGGCAATTGCACGGCAGAGATCAGGTCTCTCACCTCTGTATCCCATTAGGTATTATTTTCATCTTGAAAGAGTCACAATTTTGTTAAGAAAACAAAATATGCATTAACAGGATGGGGTGTGGGACTTCACCTGCTGTCTCAGAATTGTGGCTAAGGCCCAAAGTGATGGACGAAAGGTGCTGAGCAGCCCATATTCTAAATTCAGAGATGCACCGTCTCCCCTCACTGTTTGCTTCAAGGTACCAGAACCAGTTTTACCACCACAAACCACCAGCCTCAGTCAACACAAAGAGAATTGGAGAGACAAATGGGGTGGCCTACGTATTTAAAGTGCAGTGCTCAGGGAGAAATGCCATGCCCTCCTGCCGAAGCAAGGGAAGAGAAAGTCTCCAAGGATCACTTGTAAAGGTTGGAAGTTGTTAAGGGTTGAATTGTGCCCCCAAACCCCCAAAACTTCATATGTTGAAGTACTAATGCCCAGTACCTCAAAATGTGACCTTTTTGGAAATAGGGTCATTGCAGATAAAATTAGTTACAATGAGGTCATACTGGAGTAGGATGGTTCCTAGTTGAATATGACTGGTATCCTCATATAAGGAACACAACGTGAAGAGAAACAGACACACACAAGGAGAATGCCACGTGGAGGCTGGAGTTATACTGCCACAAGCCAGGGAATTACCAGAAGGTAGGAGAGACGCCCGGAACGTATCCTTCCCTGACACCTTCAGAAGGAGCGTACCGCCAGCACCCTGATTTTGGATTTCTGGCCTCCAGAGCTGTGAGACGAAATACTTCTGATGTTCTAAGACAGCTGGTTTTTGGTGCTTTGTTAGGGCCACCCTGGGAATCTAATGCAGAGGTGTCTGCAAGAACAGGAGACTTGCATCTCATTCATTTGTTTAATTCACTTTGGCATTAGACTTATTGACCTACCCCTTTGCTACCTAAGCAGGAGAAAGAAAACTGGAGAGAGCTGTATGGCAGGAAGACGGCAGGAGGAAAGGAGAGTGGCAGAAGTGTCTGCCTGATTTCCTGGCTTCCAAGGGGTACAGAAGATGCCTGCTACCCTGGGGTTGGCTGCAGGAGGTAGATGAGTTTGAGAAACACCCAATGTAGGAAGAAGAAAAATACACAATCGATGGCATGTAGCCTAAATACTGCCACCTGCAGATGGACCAGAAGTGCAGGGCCAAATCCCAGAGGGACCTCCAGGGCCTCATAGGGTCTCACAGGAATGAGCCTTTGTCAGCAGGGCTCACTGGAGCCACTCACAGTTCATGAGCTAGAAGAGCAGTTACAGCCGACCTAGAAGACCACGCCTCCCCCAGGTAAGGGAGATGCTTGTCCTCCCAGGGCCTCTTCACCCCCTCCCAAGACATCCAAGGGACTAAATGTTAACTATGTGTGCATGCACGCGCTCGCATGCATACACATTCTCTTTCACTGGAGCCAGCTAGTGGGACTAAACACTGCTGGGTAGAAAGGGAACAGCTGTGAGTCAAGTTTGAGACTGAAGGGTTTCCTTTTTCTTATTAATTATTAGGAATAAATCTTAACTCACAAAATGAGATTCTTCTGATAACCAAGTGTAACTGAAAAGTTATGACATCTGGACTAGATCTTGTTAAAGGAGCCACAACCTTGTGTGAAAAGGAGATTCCAGATGGTTCCATTGAAAGTCATGACTAGAAAACATAAAATAAAAACTGTTATTGAAGGAAAGCTGAATGGGTGGAGACTTTTCAGTAAACCAGGTACTTGTATATAAGGTGATGAAAAACAATATCAAGTGGTCTTGTGAGAAGGCGATGGAGCAGGGGTCAGAGCAGGCCTCTCTGGGCGGGAGAGCCAGGAGAAACATGGCCAGGCACAGCTGGAGCTGAGCCTTATCCAACAGAAGGACGGGCCTTGGATAAGTGGAGAAGGAAGGGGGAGGATGGATTGACATCTTTCTTAATGAAGTAACTAGCAAAGGCCTGGCACTGGATGGGTGCTTGGAAAGGACCGGGGACTCCACGTTCTAGGGATGGGGATGGTGTGTGCAAAGACCCAGAGTGGGCAGGTACCAGGTGCTGAGGTGAGGGGGTCAGATATTTTGAATAAGGGAACCACGAGGAAGAGTGGGGAGAAGGGAGAAGGGGCCTCCCAGCGGAGGTTGTCAGGGCCAAGCTAAGTGGGATGGATCTAAGTCTGAGGATCTGTCCTCAGAAAACCAATTGCCTGCCTGGGCTTCCGGCATCTGAGGGCTGCCCTGTCCTCGCTCTGTTTGCTCCCCTTGCCCAGGTCTGACCACTGGTACTTTGGAGTGTCCCTGGACTGTGATGTGCTGGGTGTAGAGATACCCAGAAGGGACAGCTGGCCAGGTCTCAGGGAGCAGCCAGAAGCCCCAGCTTGGCTTTGCCAAGCACATCAACTGCCAGAGCCCTCAGGAGGAGACTCAGAGCCGGCAGGGTGCCCACGGCCCCCACTCAGCTTGGAGGGGCAGAGCAGGCTGTTGAAGCTGATGAGACAGTGTGTTTTCTCTGGCTTCTGGCCACCAGAGAAAAACGCAACAAAGGAAAGAGAAGAAGATATGGATTATTGGCGTGGAAGGCCTAATGACAAACACATTTGCATGTATTTCCACGAAGAGACCCTGCCCTCTCTGTGGCCTATGTGGGTTTTCTCCTGTGCTCCAAAGGGCAAAGTCAGGTGCTAGTTCCAGAGAGAATGTCTCTCCTCCCAGGGCCCTTGGTTTAACATAGTTCCAGGTCTAACATAGTTCCAGGTCCCAGAATTGGGACTGCTGCCCCGCATGCCTGACCAGCCATCTCCTACATGTGGCTTCTCTGTCCACACGGAGGTTGGCTGGGCTTCCCCAGAGAGCATGGATCATACTTAATTCTGGGGTGAAAGGCACAAAAGACATATCCTTTGTTAGCACCCATGAGCCGTGTACCACGTTAAACACTCCATGTATACTGTTTCATTTGATCCTCACAAATCTCTACAAAGTAATGGATCTTATCCCCATTTTGAAGATGAGAAAACTGAGGCTCAGAGACATACTCTTTCTCCTCCCCCACGCTGCCTTCCAGTGTGAGAGGAGAGCGATGGAGATTATTAAAGCTAATGAAAATTAGGATCCATATGTCAGAGCTGAAATAAATAACCTTTCCCAATCTCCTTACCACACAGTTCATGAACCTGAGGTCAAAGGGGGAAAACTGACTTACACAGGGTTGCACAAAGCTTGGAAGAGAATGCTGTGTGTGCACTCCAGCCCCCAGCCCCATCACAGTTTGGAGACATTGTAAACAAAGGCAAGATTAAGGATAAAAGAAGGGGCTGTTCATCATCAGGGGTCTGTGCATGACTGTCTGGGGAAAATCACCCAGCTCGCTAATCCTGCATGCCCCAAACCCCTGGGCACGGGAATTTCCATAAACATCATAAAGCTGTTGCTACTTGCGGGTGATGAGTAAACACCCTCACATGGTGTCCACACATCTGTCACATTCAGACCCTGGTTTTGTCAGCATCCTGGCAACTGAAGGCCTGACCTTTGCCCTCCTCACTCTACAATCCAACGCCAAGCACGCAGAGAGAGCACACTGGCCACAGTCAAGAAATGGAAGGACCTTGCGAAAGTTGGAATGTAAATTATAAATTAGAAACAGAGTGTCAACTTGGATAAACTCTTTTAACTTACCAGTGGACCTTGTCCACGAAGCTAATTAGGAGGAAAATAAAAGATGGCCACAGGAGAAACAGTGAGAAAAAAGGAACAGAGAAGCAGAGGGAGGAAAGATAGCATCTAAAAGCCTTCAGAAACTGTCACACAGTGATAACCTGGGTGTCTGAAGTTCAGCCAGTGGCTCTCTCCAGTGACATCCCAAACCCACCCCATCCCAGTTGGACCAGTAAACCTGGAGGGAGGGCCTTGGTGAGAAGCGGGCCCAGCAGCAATGTTTCAAGACCAGCAACACCAGATCCACCAACCCCCATCTCCCCCACTTAGATCCTAGAAGTCCACTGGCACCTATCCTAAGATTCAGCCACTTCTGGTTGACCATGCCTAGGCCCGGAATCGATGAGAAACAGACTGGGCATGTATGAGGTCCCTCTACCCCACAGAAGGTGAGGCCATTCTGTCCTATGCCCAGTATCCAATTGGTCTGGTCAACTATGCGCCAGGATACAAATAACGTACATACAGGGGCTGGCACAGTGCTTGGCACACAGTGGGGCTCACGGTGTGATAGTTATGCCTGTTTACAGTCTACGCCAGGCATGGCAGAGACTGACATACTAAAACCTGTTCCTTTTCCCCTAGGCACACAGACTCTACTCCCCAGCCTCCTCTGCAGTTAGGCGTGGCCACGTTTGAGTTCTGGCCTGTGGAACGTGGGCAGAAGTGCTCTGCTCCACTTCTAGGCCTGGCGCATTAAAACCTTCCATGTGTAATCCTCCCTCTTTCTCCCATCTGTCCGCCAGATACGGAAAACCCAGCAGAGCCATCCACAGTCCTCGGGGAAGACAAAATCACAGGACAGGGGAAGTAATGTCTCTAAATGAACATATCTGATGCCACTTTGGAGAGATCCCAGGAACGTCATGTTGGACTTCTGTGCGATGAGAAATAAGCCTTCTACTATAGTAAGCCACTGAGATTTGGGGATGTTTGTTACAAGCGTTAATATTACTTACGCTAACTAACATGCCTAGGTCTTACTCCTGGTTTCCTGAGAAGACTTCACAAGGACTGGAGTCCTGTTCTGTCTGACTCCCAGTTCTGATGGAGCTTTGACTTTCTGTCTAGCTCCTGGAAACGTCTCTGTGAGGTCCGGAGAGACCACTGCCAACAGTCCTTTTGCCATTGGGACAGACCCTCCTGACGTGACATCTTATCTCCTGCTAACCCAAGAGCAGTCTGCCCAAGGACAAGCTGCTGTATCGCCACCGCCCCCCCACCACCCCAGCTCCACACATGGTGGGCTTAGCTGACTCCTGGGTTACAGTGACAATCCGTGCCCTTGCTCATAAGAGGCAGCAGGAAGTAATGAAAAGAATGCTAGATCCCAAATCAGTCCAAGTCAAAAGGAAAAAATGCCAAGGCCACATGTTATAATGTTAGATCGTGGAAGCACAGGTTGTGATCCTGAAGCAGAGGCGTGGACACATTCATCACACACACAGGAAGGCATCAACGCCATGGAGTCGGTACACATCGCTGGGGGGTGTGGTTAATTGAGTCCCAGGTGTGTTTCGCTGTAAATTTATGCGCTTCCTTCCTTCCCTTCTCTCTCCAGCACAGGTGTTTTTAAAGCTCTGTTTTTATTACTTCTAATTAGCCTTAGTTGTTCATATATGGTTAGTCTGAGGACCAGCATGAATTGGAGAATGCAGCAAGTGGGAAAGCTTAGGACACGTGAATTCTTCTTTAAAATCCTTGTCCGCCCTTGTACGTCACACTTTATATGCACCCAATGACTGGATCTTCTACTCCTGTGACTTCTCCCTGCCCCACGGATGCTGGCGAGTGTTTGAGTGGCTACTGTGTATACCACCGTGCAAAGGATATCTCAACTGGAGTCCGTGTCCTTCTAGAGGACTCTGTTGATTCACCACCACACATCAAACTAGCATGGTCCTCAGCCCCTCCCGGGGCTTCACCCACAGCATCCATGGGCACACCATCCCGAGTCAATGTGGAACAAACGGCTGCAAGCAAAGCACTCGCATTCGGAAATCAGTCTTAACTCAGTACAGCCACCAGCAATCCCTGTATGGCGGCAGGAAGTCTCGGTTCTGGTTCAAGTAGCGGCTCTTTCACTTACCAGCTGGGGATCATGGCCAATCAGCTAACCTATCTGAGCTTTCATTTTTGTGATGTGTTACGTTATGCTTTCATGTATAAAATGGGGACACGAGTGTATCCCTTGTATGCTTAGTGGTGTTGTCTGGCGATCAGGGTAGATGAAGAGGACGTTCTCTGTAAACTCTGAAGCAGACGTGCTGGGACAGTGTAGGGGTCTCATTAGGCCACTTCCAGTCTTGGTGTGCCCCTATCCACGTCCTCACAGCTACTTCTGTCTCCATCCCTTCTTCAAGGCCCAGCACAGACTAATTTCTCCCTCTTCTGTGTTAACTGTTGCCCTAATGGTCCATTTGTTTACTTCTCTCTCTAGCTTATTGGCATTGCACAGCTGTATCTCTCAAGCCCTGTTGACTAACTGAGGTGTGTGTGTGTGTGTGTGTGTGTGTGTGTGTGTGTGTGTGTGTGTGTGGCTTGCCTTCCACCCCGGCTGGCAAGAACTATGTCATACTCATCTTAGTGATTTCCCCTAGAAACTAGCATGCACAGCCTGTAACAGGGGTTCACAGAGAAAGGGCATCTACAAACACCTTTGGAGTGGGGGAAACTAGGAGACTTCAGGAAGGATGTGGCGCTTGACTTGAGTCTCAAAAGATGTAGAGACGTTAAGCAAACAAGTGATCCGCACGTGCAAAGGCCCGGAAACTCAGAACATCTCAGAGGATAACACTCGGCGAGGGTGGGACGACCAGGGTAGGCTGATAGTAGGGAAGGGTGGATCCCGCAGGTGGACAGGCGCAGGGGGGCAAGCGCTGCAGCTGCCCTTGACTCATAATGGGGACAAGATCTTCAGCATGGGCTGTGGCTTTTTTGCCACCTCTAAATCCTGTGACTCTGTGTCTTTTTGTCCCCAAGACAGTGACTCAGAAAGCCCTTAAAAACCACCCTAAGTTTTTCACATCCTGGCTCAGACACACAAGTGAGACAAGCATGGGCCCGGGCAGAGGTAGGCTGCCCAGGCTGTCCAGTGTGTGCTGTCTCCCTGCCAGCCAGGGGACGGGCCCACATCATTTCAGCCCTGCCTCCTTTGTGTTCCATATTCATATTTTCTTGACACAAACCATACAAAGTTTCAACACTTGGAGACTGCAAAGTAAACCATTTGTACATACCAGGTCTGGTAACACTTTAAATAATAGGCCAGTTAGTTAATTCTGCAGTACAATAAAAATTCCCCTCCGAGTACACATTACGTCCTCATTAATGCCAAGTGAGTTCAGCATGATTAATGTTATGACAATAAATAACTGGGAGATCGTGATGACCTCCAGGCTGCTGCACCACAGTGAGGCCTCGGGCGGCCTAGGCTCCTACCATCCTCTGAGTACACTGGGCGCTGCCTGCCCCTCCATCGCACGCACCCCAGCCTGTCCAAAGCACAGCTCCAGCGGGGACGGGCCGTGCAAGGTAGCCCAAGCCTAGCCAGCCCCACACGCAGGGCCAGTCTGGTGACAGCTGGGAAGAGGGGCAAGGAGTTCATCGGAACATGGCCTTTCCTCCCAAGAAGAGACTACCTTCTGGGAGCTGGAAACCAGGCCCTCAGGTCCACAGGCAGAAAGAAGCCCTCCTTACACTACTGGAAGAGATCTGGGCCAGGAGAGCTGGGCAGCTCTAATTGTTTCAAGCACCACCATGAGAGGCTCAGGGAAATGAGTGGCTCTCTCATGGTGACAGCCAAGGCTGTGCTTAGGGAAGGGGGACTTGGTCATCACCACTCAGTGCCTGAGAGGCCCAGGAGAAAATGTGGGTCCCCCACCCTCAGGATGCCTCCATCAGAGCTGAAGAGGGAAATCCACACCATGGTCAATGAAAGAAAGGGGATGCTGTGCCCTTTCTTGGCAATTCTATGCCACGAGGGGCCTGGCCACGGGATGGGAGATCGGGGAGGGACCGTTTTGAAGGTGGAGATGCTAGGTTAGCAAATGAGATGTTGACAACAGGGGAATGAGAGCCACTTTAGGAGGCAAGAGACCTTGACACACCATGGAAGCTGCCCTCTCAGCCCTTGGAGAATGGAGAAGACTTGGTAACCCAAAGGGCAACCCAAAGCTCCTCCTCTAGTGCTCTGGAGTTGAAGTGACTCACCCTGCAAGGCCCACCTCGCAGCCATCGCCCAGATGGTTGTGGATTCTGCTGTGGCCTGTGGAAGGCCCTAGGCTGCTGGCCCACACCAGGCCTTACTCACGTGCTGGCTTCTGGCTTGCATCCTCCTTGGCTTTGCTGGGGTGGGTCTGGCCTGGCTCGCTGTGAACTCCCCTAGGCTTTAGAGCCTCTGTACTCAACAAAGTACTTGGCGTATAATAGACACTCAGGACATGGTGGAACTGACGCTGCATGGGTAGCCCGAACTCTCCATCCTCTCTTCCATGGCAGCAGCTACCACCTCCAACATCACTGGCCCTATAGTCACATCTACCCAGTGTTTTCTCAAAGCACAGGCCCTCAGGGGTGGGCATCCGGGCTGAGACTGGAGGCCTAGGTAGACATGGAGGTGAGGAAGGGTGAGCTGCCATTCCAAGTTAGGAATGACCAGCTCAGACTTTCCATTCAGGCATTAAAAGCCAATGCCATTGATTAATGGGATGCTGGATTGACCAAGAAGTAAGGACAAGAGTGGCGAGAAGTGGGTGTTGACTTTTCAAACAATCATAAATTCCATGAGGGTGACAAAAGGGCCTGTTCGGTAATTATGTTCATTATTTACACTAAAACCTAATTAAAGTCATCATGCGGGGGCTCCCCTGGTGGCGCAGTGGTTGAGAGTCCGCCTGCCGATGCAGGGGACACAGGCTCGTGCCCCAGTCCGGGAAGATCCCACATGCCGCGGAGCGGCTGGGCCCGTGAGCCATGGCCGCTGAGCCTGCGCGTCTGGAGCCTGTGCTCCGCAACGGGAGAGGCCACAACAGTGAGAGGCCCGCGTACCGCAAAAAAAAAAAAAAGTCATCATGCTTTTTGCGCATTGAACAAATGACTGGCGTAGACACCAAGCCAGCGTGAGTGCTGCTGGAATCACTGTGCAAGTGGAGGGCTTCAGGTCCAGACAGAGCCCAGCACCCAACCATTCTGAGTCACATTTCTCTGGAAAGGAAGGCTCTGGCAGGAGAAACAGAACAGGACAGGGAAAGGGGACAAGGAGACCATTACAAAGCTCTCCTGCAGCCTCTGTCCTGCTTCCTCTTATGATGCAAGACCGAGATTCCTTCCTAAAGCTCCATGGCCCTGCAAGGAAACTGGGTCCAGGCCAATATGGGGACAAAGCCAGGCACTGCCAGGTATCCAGGGAAGACCAAGCCCCAAGGTTAAGGATGAGTCTGTTTAACTGGTCAACATTTCCAGATGTCTCCCAGAAACAGGGCTCGGTGGGAGGCTCTGGGAAAAAAATGAGCTCTATCTATAAAGTCACTCACATCCTACTAGAGATCATGAGAATGTCATCTATCTATAATGCAAATTGAAAATCCTTAGAAAAATACAAGGAGATGTCACTAGAGGACCAGAGGAAGGTTGGAAGTTTCTCTGGTTGCATTCAGAACAGCTTCATAAAGAGAGTGGTTAGTGATATAAGCAACATGGCAGGGTAGCAGGCTCCCAACACCTGTCTCTTCCCAGAAACATTGAAAAGTCAGCCAGAACCTGTTAGGACCAACTTTGTCAGAACTCTGAGAAATAGTCAAAGCCTTATGGCAATCAAGCAAACACTGAATCAAGAAAAAGGCAACTTGAAAATGGTAAGAAAATCCCTACCTTACTCCATACCAAAAACTCAACTCAAAATGGATTAAAGGCTTAAACTTAAGACTTGAAACTCTGAAGCTCCTAGAAGAAAACATAGGGGAAAATCTCCTTGACATTGGTCTTGGGAACGATTCTTTGGCTCTGACACCAAAAGCACAGGAAACAAAAGTGGGACTACATCAAAGTAAAAAAATTGTGCAGAGCAAATAAAACAATCCAAAAAATATACAGGAAACCTATGGAATGAAAGAAAATATTTGTAGACCATTTATCAGGTAAGAGAATATTATTCAAAATATATAAGGAACTCTTACAACTAAATAGTAATAATAATAATCGCCCAATTTTTAAATGGATAAAGGACCTGAAGAGATATTTTTCCAAAGAAGACATACATATGGCTAACAGGTATATGAAAAAAAAAACGTTGACTAGCAAGGGTGAACGTGGGCATCCTTCTCTTGCTGATCGAAGGGGGAAGCTTTCAGTTTTGCCACTGAGTATGATGTTAGCAGTGGATTTTTCACAAGTGCCCTTTATCATGTTGAGGAAGTTCCCTTCTAGTTTTAGTTCTCTGAGTGTTTTTCAGCATTAGATTTTATCAAATGCTGTTTCTTCATCAATTGAGATGTCTCTGTGTTTTTTTTCCCTTTTGTTCTGTTAACGTGGTGTATCACATTGATTTTCTTATGTTGAACCACTTTTGCTTTCCTGGGATAAATCTCACTTGGTCATGGTGTATAATCCTTTTAATATGCTGTTGTGTTCAATTCACTAGCATTTTGTTGAGGTTTTTGCATCTTTTTTCATAAAGGATATTGGCCTGTAATTCTCTTTTCTTGTGATGTCTTTCTCTGGCATTGGTATCAGGTAATGCTGGCCTCATAGCATGAGTTAGGAAGTACTCCATCCTCTTCTATTTTGGGAAAAGTCTGAGAAGGATTGATGTTAATTTCACTTTAAATGTTTGGTAGAATTCACTAGTGAATCCATCTGGTCCTAGAATTTTCTTTGTTGGATGATTTTTAATTACTGATTAAATCTCCCCTTGTTATAGGTCTGTTCAGATTTTCCATTTTTTCTTAAATCAATTTCGGTAATTTGTGTGTTTCTAGAGACTTGTCCATTTCATCTAGGTTATCTAACTTGTCAGACATGCAATGGTTCATTGTATTCTCTTATAAATCCTTTTCATTTTGTTAAGGTCGGTAGTAATGTCCTCACATCCATTTCTGACTTTATTTATTTGCATCTTCTCTCTCTTTTTTTAATCGGTCTGTCAATTTGTTGGTATTTTCAAAGAAACAACTTTTGCTTTAATTGATTCTATTGTTTCTCTGTTTTATGTTTCCCTTATATCTGCCCTAATCTTTATTGTTTCTTTCCTTCCAATAGCTTTGCTTTTAGTTTGTTCTTCTTTTTCTATTTCCTTGAGGTTAGATTATTCGTCCAGGACATTTTTTCTTTTTTAATGTAGGTATCTGCTGCTATGAATTTCCCTCTAAGCGGTGCCTTCATAGTATCCCATAAGGCTTGTTATATTATGGTTTTGTACTTACTGGAAGTTCTACCTAGAGCAATTAGGCATGAAAAAGAAAGAAAAGGCATCCAAACTCGGAAGAAGTAAAACTATCTTTAATCACAAATTGCAAGATCTTACATGTAGAAAGTCCCAAAGATTTCACAAAAAAAGCTATTAGGGCTAATAAGTAAATTCAGCAAAGTTGCAGAAAACAAGATCAGCAAACGCAAAAAAAAACAGTTGGCTCCAACACACCAGCAACGAACAATAAAAAAGAAAATTAAGAAAACAGTTCCATTTACAATACCATCCAAAAGAATAAAATACCTAGGAATAAAGTTAACAAAGGAAGTAAAAGACTTGAACACAGGAAACTATAAAACTTTGCTGAAGGAAACGAAAGGAGACAAATAAATGTTAAGACATCTGCGTTCATGAACTGGAAGACTTAATATTGTTTCGATGTCATTGTTACCCAGTGCAACCTACCATCACATTCCTACAGGTCACTGGAATTTGTATAGTGAGCATCTGCTTTTCTAAATGGTTCCTGACATTCTGTCCCTGTAGGAAGCTTCTAACAAGAACCTTGATGGGCATCAATAGATTTGTTTGTGTGGTAAAGTCTGGAGGCAACAGTGAAGTTGCATCTTAAGATTAATTTCTAAAGTCAGTGTGTACCATACATGCATACAAAATGAGAGTTCTCCACATACAATTTGAGACCAAGTGAATTTGTTCCTATCTCATGTCTGTACATATCATACACAGTAGGACTTTGTCAATAGATTACAATACGCTCCCAGAGACCTTCAGCAACCCACAAATACGTGAAAGCAGACACGTTTGAACAGGCTCCTGGCTCTCGTCTGGGTTACGTTTCTGAGAAGAGCTCATACACTTGATGCCCTCTCTTCAAATCCTGGTGAACAGCCTTTTCGACTTTCACTGGAGTTTTCATCTCTCACTTGATGAGAGACAGATTTGCACGTGAGTTGGAGAACTGTTTGCAAGAGCCTCCCAAATTCCTTCTCCACTGGCCCAGATCAAGTGTGTGATGGACTCTTCCACATCACAGAGCTGAGCCAGTGCTAAGCTCAATAGTCTACCCTTCAAATGTTTTCAAAATTCCACTTTTTGGCTAAGTCAGAGCTGATATGCTCAGGGGGGCAGGTTTCTGCACTGCACAGTTCTAGGGGGGCCATTCAGTTAGAATGCAACATGAGTGACCTTTGTCTCTTTGTCACGATCTCTGTCTGTCTCTCTCTCATACACACACACACACACTTTTATACTCTTCCTCCAGGGTCACAGTGTTGTGAGAGCAGAGCCCACACTGCATGGAGATGTGGATGTCAGCAGCCAGCTCAACTCTGTGTCCGACTGTGTGGTTCTAATGGCTCAAGGTCCACTCCAGCCTCGCGGTGAGTCCCATTCAAACTCTTGTCTCCAAAAGATTATAAATGACCACATGCCTTGGACCTCTAGTCAACACTGTAACTGTTAACTCTACAAGGGCATGCTGTAATCCCAGCTGGTTCTGGCATCAATCACCCACCCCCCCTCCCTAGGGCACAAGTAAAAGCCAAGGCCAGTGAGGGCGGAGGCGCCCCGCTGTGTCGCCCCAGCCTGCTGCTCCTCCACCATCTTTGGCCTCCCCTATCCCCTCTGCTGCCACGCAGGTCCCGGTGCCTCTCTGCTCTGTCTCATGCTGGTCTGCATGTCTGGCTGCACAAACCCAGTCCGGTCCCTTCGCTGTATCACGCCTGATATAATTATTGGACTGAATCCTCAGCCCATCTGTCACTGAACTGAGTTCGGTTTTGAAAGCGCAGAACCTTTTGGCCCCACCTACCCCGCCTGATGTACTGCGTCTCGATGGGTCCAGGAGTCTGCGGCCAGGTACTGACCACCACTGACCCAGTCCGCACCAAGCAAGGAATTCTGCAGGCGTGGCTCTCCTCCGGCACAGACTCGCTCTACTCGTGCCCCTGCAAGAAAAGCTTCTGGGGATCCCATGGCCTAAAACACCCTCTCACACGATCCGGAATCCCATTTCTCCGGAACTGTTTTCCTCCTCCCTCACCGAGACATCCCTTCTCTTATTAAGAGATGCCTCAACAGGGTTTTTCTATATAATCACGCCATTTACCAATTACATAATTCTCCCTTCCCTTATAGGGGAGGAAAGCTGAAAAGGAGGCAAACACCACCTGTAAATGTCACAGAGCAGCCCTCCCACTTCAGAAGCCTGATAACAGGGTGTGCACTGCAGGCTACCCTCGAGGACCAGGCGGGTGGCCCCAGCCATATGCACTGGGTCAGCTGAGAAAACCCCCCTGAGAGGACCCACCAGAGCATAAGGCCGCGCTCACAGGCCCTCTGAGTGTCATCTGTACCAAACAGCCTCACCTGAAGGCCAACACTCCTGTCCCCAGCAGCCCTCACCTCCTAGCCCCAGAGGAGCCTATCTGGGCATTGGCAGCCCTGGTTTTGTGGCCAAGCTAAGCCATGAGCAGGAAAGAAAGGGTCCCTCTGGAGACTGGTCCCTCTGGCAACCCTGGCTGCCTTGGTCCAAAGCAGAACGGACTGGCTCTGATGAGGTCTTCAGTGAAGAATCTGAGAGCTCTGAGCATACCAAGAGCCATGATGGGGCCCAAGTGTCCTCTGTGGCCATGAAAAGAGCCAACTCAGTCCCTACTTCCTGGTATGGCCTCTTCCAGGATAACTTCTGTGTACTGTTTTCCCATCACAACCACCTGAGAAGGAGGCCATGCATCCCCTAAGCCCTCCAGAGAAGAACTGAGAGCAGATCGGAAGACTTCATCTGCAAAACTATCTGTTGCTTCAGCCTAGTTGGTGGAGCCTGAGACCATGGCCTGATCCCTGGGAAGAGCATTTGGGGGGTGAGGACAGTTTTAGCTCAGGATTTTGGATTGCTGGACCCAGCCCTGCCACCTGCTAAGGGTCTAGGCCAAGTCCCTGCCCTTCCAAGACCCCGTTTCTTCAGTTCTAAAAGGAGAGGATGGTCGAAATTGGTGGTTCTTAAACAGAGAAAGTGCCAGAATCAACTCGGGAAATTTTTATATATATGTACACGCCTGACCCCACCTCCAGACAACATCAATCATCAGATCTCAGGTGGCCTAGGCATGGTAAGCAAGAAAAGTTCTCCAGCTGATTCTGATGTAGTCCAACAACCTAGAGCTCTATGAACAGAACCTAACACTCTATCCCGGGTGAAAACAAGGCCACAGCATGATGTTCTAGACCAGTCTGTTTCCTGACACGAGCCTGGTTGAGGTGCTTGGCTATGCCCAAGGCCAGCCTGCACATCAGAGGTAAAACCATTCCCCCAAGGCCAAGCATCATGATCACTGGCCGTCCAGTTGGGCCACGGCCACCTCTGCCCAGGCCAGCACAACTCGGCTAAAGACAAAGGTGTCTTTCACCTGTCCCCTTCCAGGGCTCCCAAGGTCCCCTGTTCTATCCCTGCCCCATCCCACTGGACAGTGTATGACTGTGGCCCTTCTCCTGGTCACTCAGTGACGAAGGGGAATCCATTTGTCTTCCATTTTGATGGCACCGAGTTCCATCCCATCACCCAAATGGGAAAGCCCAGAGTCTTCTTTTTTCCTCTCCTCTTTGCCGTCTGAATCCTCAGGTTCCATGATTTCTACTTCAGTCTCTTCTATCCCAACAACACTATCTTCCTGGACCAGCTTCTCCCTTGCCTGGGATAAGACAAAAGCCCATAGGCAGGTGTCTCTCCAGCCACCCCCTGAATCTATCCTCTTGGATAAATTTTTCAAACTAAAGTTCTGACTTAAGGGATCCCTGGACTAGCAATAAGACATGGTGGGGAGGAGGGTATTTGTACATTTGTACAAGCGGATCCACTATTTCCATCAGAATCTCAGTCAATTTATGGTCCAACAAAAGCGGATAGACACTGTCTACTGTGCCGCCAGCATGATTTTTCGGCACCACCACTCTGCTTTCTGACCAAGATGACCTTGTGGGCAGGAACCGTGTCTGAACAACCTCTGTTTCTCCATCATTTTCTTTGGAGTCCGGCACAGAGGAGGAAGTTCCATGCATATTGAATTGCATTACTAGCCACAGCCCAGTATGATCTCAACAGCATGGGAGCGACGCCTTGAAGAGCTCCCCCTCAGGAGCTAGAAACCCAGAGAAAACTCTTGGCTCTCTCCTAGCGAGATAACAGCCTTTAACTCTGAAAGAAACATTCCACGTGCATCAGCTTGGCCATTGAAAGCGAGCCAAGCAAAGGTGCCTCCAGCCTATGGGAGGGACTGGGGGACACAGTGCCAACTACAGCAGGTGACTCACGCTCAGGCGTGACCGCACACCTAGTCACGGCCAAGCCACTGCCTAGTGAACCAACTACAGAAACGAGGTCTCCCCATTTGACTCAAGCAACCAGATCCCCACATTTCCACCAACCCCAAAGCTTTATGCCAGTCATGACTCCAGTCTTGGGCTCCCCTACAGATGTCGAGCTGTATGCGTCTTGTTCAGAGATGTTTAAAACTCAAGTTCCAGAGACAGCTTGGAGGGCTCTCGGGCTGTAATCTACTTAAGATGAAAATCCATGACATCTCCTTGGAATCCTGCAGCTTCCAGGGGGCACTGCAACCTGAACTTTGGGTGTTTGATTTTCCTGCACGTTGTGTGTCCAGGTGAGAAATCCATGAGGTAAGCCACAAGGCGACCGGACCTGCAAAAATGCAAAACATCTATTTGCAAAGGGAAGAAACAAGGATCGTGGAATCCCACTCCTCAGATGGGTTCCAGCGGCGCAAGCCAAGTGCAGAGAGATTTAAAGGAGCCAGTGTTTGCCTCATCCACCTGGTGTCTTTCCCCCGGATGGCAGGCAAGCGGGACCAGTTTCTTGGCCTATAGCCTGGATATTGCTTTCAGTGCCCCGGGATCCCTGAGTTCAGCTCCTCCCAGGCCACAGTGGTAAATAGCAGGGGTCCCAGCTCAAGCCTACTGGGGATCCAGACACGCTTGGGTCAAACTTCCCAGAAATCTAAGAGCATAAGAGACTGAACCGCTTTAAGGTAGAGAGTTTGTCCTAAAGCAAAACTCAACAATGTTGACCTGGATGTAAGGACTCCACACCTTAGCAAAGGAGGGGTCTGAATGGTTGTGTCCCTCCCCTGTCTAGTCCTATGGATTCATGTCTATAGTCTTTAAATTCTTTAGGACAAACTGCTGGCCAAAAAGGGCACAGACCAGGGCTCAGCTTCCACACCGCGAGGACCCTGCCCGCCAATGCCCTGCGTGGCTGGTGGGACCACAGCTCCTGATGGGAGAGGCCGGGGCAGCAGGAGTGACCAGCGGCAGGGTGTGGTGACCCACAGGTGACAGTAGTCAGAAGCCACACTCGGGCAGCATGCCAGGGCCCTGTGGTGAGAGGGACACACAGGGAGAGGGGCCTCCGTTCCTAGAAGAAGTAGAGGCACAAAGTAGCAGCCAGACAGGCTCGTGAGCACATGCCAGACATGCCGGAGGATCCAGAAATATCTGGTGGGAACCTCGCGAGGGAGCTGCGACCCTATAAACTGTGGCGGGAAAGGAGTAACACTTCAGATTATCGCTCTTAATGTGACCTTGTTTGTGGGCATGGGTTGTGAAGCTGACAGAATCTCAAGTTATAAGAGAAAGAAAAAGCCTAGGCGATGGGCTGCTCCTTTTGCAGTCCCGGATCAGCCTCCTGTGACCTTATTTTTCTGACCCAAAGACGGGAATTGCTGTTTGAAAACCCGTGAGCCCTGGTGGATCCACTTCTCCGTAAGACACTAGGAGTGAACCTCTGAGTCACTCAGGGGATTTGGGGGATGAGGAGGGTTTGGGGTGAAAGTCCCTGGCTACTGGCTCCATCCCAGGTCACCAGCGGGGTCTCCAGGGTCCTGTGTGGGTCAGAGCCCCAGCCCTACCTGCAGAGCAGGGGCCAGGCACTTGTGAGCACTGTCCCCGGAGCCCTTGGTTCCTCCTTGCCCTGCCCACAAAATTCTGGGAGATGAGGGAAGGAGAGCGTGATCACAGACCAAGAGCAGAGCAGGGATCCTTTATTTTGTTCTTCTATTCCCACGCGGCATGCGGGATCTTAGTTCCCGACCAGGGATCGAACCCGTGCAGCGGAAGCGTGGAGTCTTAACCACTGGACCGCCAGGGAAGCCCCAGGGATCCTTTATTCAGTCCTTCAACAGTCATCAGACACCTCCACACGTCAGGTACTTTGTCAGGCACTGAGCTCAGTCAGGCAATCAAGACACATGCAGCCCCTGCCCTCAGGGAGCTTACACGCTAGTGGGGCCGACAGGCATCGAACAAGGAAGCCGTAGGAATTACAAGGCGTGGTGAGGACTTCCAAGGGAAAGAGAGGCCTCTGCGGGGAGGGCAGGGGCAGGGGCGGGGAGAGGCTGCCCTGCACTGGAGGGTCGTGGGTGCGCCCGGCGGAAACGTACCTGACCTGACGTGGAAGGTAAGCAGGGCCGGTGTGGGAGAAAGTGTGGTCGGGCAAAGGCCTTGGACAAGGCGGCGGGGCGCCAAGCCCCAGCAGGACACGCGGTGAGCACAGGCACAGCAGCAGGGGTGAGGTTGAGGAGGACGCAGGCGGGCCTGTACGAGGCCTTGGAGGTCCCCAAAGGACCGCACATCCCGTCCCGGTGCAAAGGGAAGCCAACGAGGGGCCGTGCACAGCGAGGCGCCACGCTCCGATTAATTTTGATGAAGAGCAGTCTGGCTGCCTGGGGACAGTGGATTGGACGAGGCTCTGGCAACAAGGGGATCCGTGAACTGCAGAGAAGTTCAAGGGAGAGATGATGGCAGCTAGACTAGGACAGAGTCCACAGTGAAGAAATGGATAAGTTTGAAAAAGATCTGAAGATAGAACCTACAGAACTGGTGACGAGTGAGGGAATGAGCAAGGGGGCGGGGAAGGAGGACACCTTGTTTTCCAAGTGGAGTAACAGGGTAGTCGGAGGGGCCATTTATTGTAGCCATGTATTGAGGTGGAGCAGGCGTGAGAGAGAATATTCGAGTTCTGTGCTTGGGATGCGTTTTAAGTCAGAGTCAATGGGACTTCCAAGTGGAGATACTAAGGAGGCAATTGTGTGTGAGGCTCGAGTTCAGAAAACTGGTAAGATTTGGGGAGTTGCCGGCACATGGTTGGACTGGGGCAGGAGTGGTCAAGCTTTCTGGGCACCTGCCCACCTCACAGCACCTGAGCCTCACAGCGACCCCTGGAGGTAAGAAGGCACAGTGCCCTTGCTTTCAGCCAACATCCTTTTCTTTCCTCACATTATTCCTCTGCTTAAAGGCCTCCATGGGCTAACATGGGGAGCCCAGGGCCTGGACAGCAGCAGCTCGCCTCTCTGACTCAGTCTCCTGTCATGCTCCCTTAGTGCCAACCGTGGCAGCCCTGTCCCCTGCCTTCTCTGCCCACCCACCACCTGCCTTTCTCCATGCCCACAGCCCTCCTGGAAATGCTCCCCCAACCTCCAGCTGAGACACAGCTCTGGCCACTGGCCTCCCCAGGAAGCCTTCCCTGACCACTGCCCTCCGAGCACAAACATGCACACATACACGCACTAGAGATGAACACCCCACACGCACTATACACACAACACATGTACCACATGTATGCACAACACACACAGTGCACACAGACACACCCACACAATACACACAACACACACCGTATACTCACTGCAGCACACCATACGTTAAACATACCATACATAATACACACACACACACACACACTCACTCACTTCCAGGCGGCACCGATTTCCCCTTTCCCTGAAATCGCTCGGCACTGACTCTGCTGCCATCGAAATAAAACGATACGTGCAAAACACCTGGGCGGGAACCTGGCACACAGGGTCCTTCCTTCTCCCCACCAAGGCCCTGAACACACCTGGTCTGGCACCAGGATGGGCCAGAGGGACAACAAGTGCCTGCAGGGCTTTGGGCAGAGAATGAATAAACGGCCACATCCCGGGGAGCTGAGAAAACTCCCAGGAACGAGCTGCCTGAACGCGGGGGTGGCTCGCGGCCAGTGTGCGGACACCGCCACCCGCCCCTGCGTCCATGCTTCCCGCACCAGAGCCAGCACGGCCCCAACTGCTCAACAGTATTTTACGGAAGCGACAGAGAGGCAGATTCCCTAACAAAACACACAACGAAACAAACTCCGGGACCGGGAGTACGAGATTGGCTCTAAGCTGGCTCTGCCGTTAACTCCCTGAATGACCCTGGACAAATCACTTAGTGTTCCAGCCCTCAGCTGCCCCATCTGTCAAATGTGGATCATCTTTGCCCAGAGCCCCTCACAGGATGGGTGTGAATCAACAACTAAGGGCTTGCAAATGAAAGTACCAGACAAATAGCCGTCTAGGAGAGACGTTGCCCTTTCCTCAACCCCTGAGAGTTGTCAATGTGGATGCCACCAACTGGACCTACTTCCCCATCTAATTCCAGGGATATGGATCCCCCAGTGCCGCAAAGAGACGGAAGGAAAAGAAATGACTTTCCCCCTCAGGACTCTGAGCTAGGCATGCAGCCAAATATTTTTACTTAATGTCAGAGGAAAAAATTCAAAGACCTCCACACTCTTCACAACAGTGTCAAGACTAGAACAGTCTTGGCGCACAAATCACTTTTACTTCCACCGTCCCTGGACATAGCCCTGCATGGGGCGTGAGGCACGTGCACGTCCGAAAACCAGAATCACGGAGCTCCTGCTTTGCCGGGGCCCTCGCAGAGATCCGGGGCCCCTAAGAGTCCTAAACACTGCCCAGCTCCCAGCGGCACAGCAGGGACTGACCACAGCCTCTGTACTCGGGGGCTGCATTGAGTGACATCTACGTCAGAGTGTCTGAGACCACAACGGCCCCTGGACGTGAGGCTGATTAAGGAGGGTTACGTGAATTGCCGAATTAAGTCGTCCAAAATTGGATAAAGCGATTGTGAAATCTGTTTTGAGTCAACCTATACATGTCTCATTGCAGGAAAATGTCTCAGTAAGAGTTCATGGAGGGGAAAAAAAAAAAAACAACCTAGCAACTCATTGTTGGCTGACCTTCCTGGGCTCCTAATATTCGGTTCCCCAAAAGGCATCTTAGCCATGTAATTTCCAATATGGGAACGATTTGAGTTGCAATTAGGCAAATCTCAGAAGGTTCTGCCACTGATTTGTTCGTTCTCTCAATATTATTCTACAGGACACACTCAAACGCTGTGCCAGGTTCACACAGAGGGCAGCTGGGAACAGCACATGTGGATTACGGAGGCTGGGTAAACACATCCCTGCTCAGTAGTGGTACCGCCAGGCCTCCGGAGCTGGGCTCCTGGCCCTCCACCCCCAAGGGCATCTACTAATGGCCCTGCTGGGGGCAGGGCTATTAGCAACTCAGAGCTTTGCACTGGGGTGATAGTCTGTCCAGGCTCTAGGCAGTGAGCGGGGAAGTGGTCAGGGTAGCTACCAGCTGCAGTGCAGCCCCCGGGGGCTGCAGGTGAAGGAAGAGCTGACAGACTCTGGCAGTAACAGGAGATTTTGCTACAGGCCACATCTTTCACCGAGCACCTCTGCTGTGCCAGGCCCGAGCTAGGCCCTAGGGACACTGAGATGAGAAAGACACAGCCAGCCTTGACCTCAAGGAGACTGGTGGGAGGACATACCAGCAAGCAAACCCAATTGTTTTATAAGACAAAGAGTTACAATGAAGGTATTATTTTCAGAAGTGCTGTGAAAGCACAGAAACGGAAGAGATTCAGTCTACCTGGGGTGTGAAAATAAGCTTCATAGAGAAGGGCGTATTTGAGTGGGCTGAGACGCATGGGTAAGAGTTTGGCAGAGAGGGAAGAGGCACTTCCTGAGCTGTGAGTGCCTCCCATGGGCTAAGTCATGATTCTCTCTCTCACCAAGCAAAATAAGCTGGTCTTCAGTGTTAAACTGGTGTCTTCTTCCCTTGCCCCTGGTCTCCAGGGACAAGGAAAAGTCATTCCAGCCCTCTGGGACACTTCTGGCCTGCCCAGGATTCCTATTATGACCTGTCCTTTATCCTGAGCGGCTGGTTTGCTCCCAGTGATGAGGAACACCTTCATCTTCCTCGAAGTTCTGCAGCGGCCATCTCGCCCCCTTCCTGACCAGACCAGAGCTCACGCCTGAGACCAGATCCTGGGGGAACTCACGCTTAGGTGCAGGCAAAATCAGCCTTGACTGGGAGGCCCTGGAGGGCAAGGACTGTGTCAGCCTGATCCTTGATTCCCCTCCATCCCCAAACATGCTCAGGGTACAGCTCTCAAGAATGGATGAATGAGTGTGTGTGTGTGTGTGTGTGTGTGTGTGTGTGCCCGCGCGCACATGTGTGTGTCCGTGTCTGTGTGAACGTGCACAGGCGTGTGTGTGTGTCTGTGTGCAGGAGTGAGTGAGTGAGAAAACACAACCGATAGGCAGGGCAGTGCTTGCATATCTGAGGTAGAGCTTAAGGCTGACCCTTGGGGCCAGATTAAGGGCCGGGTCTGTTAGCAGGACAGGTGGGGAAGGTAGGACAAGAGTCACAGAGCAGGAGCTGAGAGGTGAGTTATGACAAGGCCACGTGCAGAGTGAGATTTGGGATCAACGTGGGATCCGGAAGTCAGGAAGGAGAGTGGGTTACAACCAGGCTAACGCAGCTTCCCAGAGTGAGAAAACCCTTGGGAGCATCTGGGGAGACCGAGGGGCCAGAATTTGGCCTCCCGCAGTCCTCTGTGTTAGTGCTGGCCCACCCACTGGTGATGTCAGAGCCCAGGAAAGCAGCCCCCACGGTCCCCAGGACTTGGCGGGTAGAGTGCCCCTTGCTCCAAACACAAAGGTAGATTTAGGCAAACCCAAGCAGAGCTCCCAGAAACTGGAGTTTCCCATCCTGCACTTGAGTAAAAGGGCCTCAGGGAATCTGGGCTCCATGTCTGGAGAGAGGTCTCCCGGCAACTCACTGTGCTGGGTAAGGTTCCTTCCCTGGGCCTCAATTTCCTATTCTCTAAAATGGGAATAATATCCCAGCCTGCCTGCCTCACAGATCTGATGCAAAAAGCAGATGAGATGAAATATGAAAGTATGTGGGAATATTAAAATATTGAACAAACAAAGGAGATGACAATGAAGTTGATTGAGAGTAGGCTATGACCCACCCCAAAACTATTTACACAGCTCATGGGTGGATCCTCCCTTCTCTGTTCCAAACCTCTGAGGCATCTTTCCAGCTCCTGAAGGAGAAAGTCACCCACCAGTGCAGCCCCTCTTTCTCCCTGTGCCACCACCGGAGCCACTGCTGCATCTCCAGCAAAGAGCAGGCCGGATTACCTGCGCCTCAGAGTCCAGTCCTGGCCTTGCAGTTTAAACGATCATTGCTCAGCTTTCTGGGTAATTGTTTTGTCTCTGCAATCAAACGTGAGCTCTGAGAAGGCAAGAGGTGTACATATACACACACGCACTCGCATGTGTACATATATACACACAAACACACACACACAATGCCAGAATCAAGGCCCCTGAAACTCAGCCTCTGTGACCATTTAATTTCTCCCCCCTCACACCCGCAACCCTAGCCTAGGCTAACCAGGCCTGGAGTGGCAGACCCCACTCACTGCCAACCCAATATCCATTCTCCCCTCTTCCTCACTTAAGAAACTCTATGGTGCTCAGCGTAGGAAGCCCGCCTTCGCAGCCTCCCCTACTGCTCAGGGGCCATGGGACGTGGTTCTGGCCAGCAGACCGTAGTGGAGGCCATTTGCCATCTGTGTACAAAGTTTCCTTTCCTGGGCTTCCCTGGTGGCGCAGTGGTTGAGAGACCGCCTGCCGATGCAGGGGACAGGGGTTTGTGCTCCGGTCCAGGAAGATCCCACATGCCGCGGAGCGGCTGGGCCCGTGAGCCGTGGCCGCTGAGCCTGTGCGTCCGGAGCCTGTGCTCCGCAACGGGAGAGGCCACAGCAGTGAGAGGCCCACGTATTGCCAAAAAAACCCCCAAAAGTTTCCTTTCCTGACACATGAGCTTCCTGCTTCTCCACAAGCTTCCTTAGGCATCTTCCTGCCTGTGATATGGATGGGAGGTCAGGCTACAGCTGCCACCCTCTGACCGTGAAAGAACCCTGAGGATCAAAGTCACGCTCTATGTACGTGGGGCAGGTGCCTGGAACACGGGTAGTATCAAAACCCCTGCAGCGGCCCTGGACTCTATCTCTGGGCTTCGTGTTTAACTGAGAAAAATAAGGCCCATTTCCTTAAATCAATCGTCCCCTTCCTGTTACACCTGGCACACAGCAGGTACTCAGTAAACGCTCCTTGGTTCTCCCAAGGAATGAATGACGCCCACATGGTGCCATTCAATTCTCAAAACGTCCCAGAGGGACCCCTTCTTCTCTCCCTCCTCTTCCTTCGCACACTCATGTCTCCTCTGAGAGCAGAGGAGCTCCAATGCCTGCTACAGAATCCACCCTCTAATCCCAAGGGTACTTGTCAGGGTACCACTTAGGCCAGGATTACTTCTCCATGATGTCCTGGGAAGGACAGATCCAGGGTCTCTCAGTCACCTATGATTCCCTGGGCAAGACCTTGTACACCTCCCAGCCTCAGTCTCCTCATCTGGGAAATGGGCTGAAAGTGCTCTACCTGCCATAGACGGGAAGGAGCGCTCCGATGAGAAGCAAGGGTTTATCTCTGCTGTGGTTAGTGTTGTTTGTTTCTGGCTGAACGAAGGCCTGCTGCTTCTTAAGGATACTCCCAGCTTATGAAATCATTCTGCCAAGATAGTCATGGCTCTGTTTGGGGGCACAGCTCCCCTGAGGCAGACAGTCTGTTGTCTGCTGTCTCCTGAACCATAGCCCAACCCCAACCAGTCGGTGACTGGACCCGCCCCTTCTTAACCTGAGTGCGGACTCTCAGGGTTGGCTGAGGTCAGGACAGGAGCCTGGACCTTCTTACAGGTCTCACTGGCCAGTGCATGAACTCTCCGGGGCCTCCATAGGACTGGCCTCATAAGGAAAACACATAACAATGGACAGAGCACAAAACTCATCTCAAGCCACCCAGATGGTGTTGGCCATTTTCAAAGGCCCACATTTGACAAGGCTGTACCCCCAGAAAGCCTAAGGATTTCAAGAAGTACCACTGCAGGATTGATAAGATCTGATTCCCTCATGGACCCACTGCCCCTAAGCTGAGTGTCCAGCCTGTGTCGATGCCTGGATTTGGGCTCAGTCCTGCCTGCAAGGAGTCCCTGTGCAGAGGGGAAGCTAGTACCTAAAGGACTGGGTGCAAGGAAGAGCCTGGAAATTAGGACAAACCGTGCAGGGGAGGGGCCTAGAGCAGGGAGGCAGCACTTCTTGCAGGGAAGCAAGGAGGGCAGCCTGAATATTTCTCCAGCAAAGGTGATTCTGTAAGAGGCATCAGCATTAGCAAGAGTGGGAGACCAGGAAGGCAAGCAAGGTGGGGTGAGCCTGGCTTGTGAGAGGAGGTGGGGAAAGGGGGCTGGAGGCCAAGGGGTCCAGAGGTTGGCTTTCATCTGGAGGATGCCAACAAAGAGTTATTGATCAAAGCCAAAGCCAAAGATGGTCCTTGAGAAGACCAATCTGGTAGAGGATGGGTAGAAGGGAGGAAGCCAGAGGCAGGGAGAGCTTTGGGGTGGTCCTGGTGGGATCTGAACTAGGATGGCAGCAGCAGAAACAAGTAGGAGAGAGAATTTGTGGTGGTGGAATTGATCAGCTAGAGCTGCATTCTAGAAAAGGGGAGCAATGGAGAGAAGGCAGTGAAAGACAATGCCCAGGATTTAGCTTGGATGCCTAGGGGCACAGCGGTTCGGTGAACAAAAATCAAGAAGAGAAAATCTCAAATGGGGAGAAGATGGTGAGAGCAGCCAGACGAAGTAGCCCCCTCCCCTGCCTCCTATAGCGCCGTGCTCTCCCTGACTGTGTAGAGCACCTCCTAAATGTAGGAGCTATCTGAACCCAGTCTCTTCCAGCTCTTACTCAGGGCAGCACCCCAGTTCTGGCCCAATCCTGGCACATCCTTTGGCAGGCAGTCAACTCAGGGATGCTTGATCCTTAATGGGTTGAGGTCCATGGAGTCACTGTACTTGACAGCAGCACAGATATTTGTCCCCCTCTGGCAACCAGAGCCCAACCCCCTCTCCAGGTGGGATAATGAAACACTTCTCAATGGCAGGGGGCCACCGAGCTCCACGCAATCAACCATGCTTCAAGGTCGCTACCGGCTGGCGCAGGAAACTATCTGAGAGTCTGTTTACTTACAGGCATTTGCCACAGGGATTGCTTTTGGGTCAAGAACCCAGAAACCCACGCCAGTATGATTTCCAGCTTCTTCCCACTGACGAACAAGCCCCAGGGGAGGTCATGGATGAAGTGAATGCTACCGCAGGCCTGTTAATCACAGCTCCCTCTAAGCCAAATCAGTGGCAGGTAGGGTGGCCGACTATCCCGGTTTGCCCGGGACTCTTTGGTTTTAATACTGAAAGTCTCATGTCCCAGTAAGACACTTACTCCCAAGCAAACAGGGATGGTTGGTCACCCTGGCCGTAGAAGGGTCCTCTGACCTTCAGACATGGAGCAACCCTCACGGCTGCCGTGGAAACACACGCCAGAGCCAGCAGAGGCACTGCTCTCTGGGCCGCCCAGTCTCCCAACACACCTCCGGCCACCTCGGCCTCGTCATTGGTCACCACGACTTGTTCCCAACCCATGAGGTCTGGCCCGTCTTCGGCTGCCTGCCAGAGGGCTGGGTGCACAGCATGTGCTCCCTAAAGAAATGCCAATTGTCCTACAAAGTCTGTCCCTCAACCTCTCTGATCTTTGCTCTTCTCTTCTTCAGGCCAGGCTGAAGGGACTCAGGTGGGCATTTGATCCCGACAACCAAGAATTCCCAGGACAAATTCAGGTTTCTGTTTCTGATTCACTGATCCTCAGCCCACCCAAAACCAGTTTGGTCAAACATTTAATTATGAGGTTTGTATAGGATAGTTTTCTAAAAGGGACGTTTTACATCTGTTTTCTAAGATGCCCTCCTGCCGTTTCCGAGTTTATCTAAGAAAATTCTGTGTTGTCACACTCCACCACCCAAAGGTGGAGGGGACCTCAAAGTTCACCTAATCCAACTACCTCGTTGTACAAATGTGAAAACGGAAACCTGTTCAGACGAGACACATCCAAGGTCACAGAGCAAGTGAGTGGCAGTGGGACAGGAACCCAGGAGTTTGGACCTCTGCTCTAGTGATCTTTCCACTATGTCATAGTTGATTGCATCATGGAGAGAACACTTATCTTTCTGTTACAAGTAGGTTAGAACATAAAGTTCCCACACAGGCACTTCTCCCATACAAATAGTACCATGAACTGTTTCTGATTTAATCACCACGCATCTCAGAATTTAACCAAACTAAACAAAACCCAGGTTGGAATAAGCACCACGTTGAACATCATACCTAGACCATCCACGGCTCCCCCTTCTCTGTGCACAGCCCAAGGCCAGACGTGGGCCTGGAATCCATAAGATAAACCTTACACGTTGGGATTATGGCTCAGTGGTATAACTGCTATTGATGTGGGAATGCAAATGACGTGTCTGCAGAGTTCTTGCGGCCTGGAGTGAAGGGGTGGCAGCCCACTGACTTAGTCTCACAACAAGCAGCCCCCGAGCTTTTGGGACCAGGGGCAGGGTCAGCAGGGTCACTGGCAGAGGCGGCAGCATCCCTCCGGGGACATCGCATGGGCCCCGGGGGTCCTTCAGGCAGCTGAAGCCGAGAGGCTCTCCTGTGAGTCTCCAGATGGCCAGCACATCTGTCTGTCTGTCCTACAAGCCTTTCTGCTACTTCCTGCATTCACCCAAGTAATGTGGCAAGTCTGGAGGAGAGCACGCAAGCAAAGGCGGAGGCTCAGCATCCAGACCCCCTAGGCTGGGAGGGTTTGCAGCCACCTCTGTGGTACACAAGGTACCTGCACATCGTGGGAAACTACAAAGATGTTAACGTCATCGTTGAATGACTCTGAATACGTTCCACCCACGGGACTGGCGTGGTCTGGCTAATAGCTCATCCTTTGGGGAGCTTGCCGGAAGTCACACAGTGAAGAATACCATTCAGATGTTGTCATGGTAGGAACTCCTCAATGCAGGAGCACTCAGCAGACCACGTGGGCCCCACCTCGGTCCCAGCAGGGACCCTTCATGCTGAGTCTGGCAGGACTGGTGTGCACTTTTTTTTTTTTGCGGTACGCGGGCCTCGCACTGTTGTGGCCTCTCCCGTTGCGGAGCACAGGCTCCGGACGTGCAGGCTCAGCGGCCATGGCTCACGGGCCCAGCTGCTCCGCGGCACGTGGGATCCTCCCGGACCGGGGCACAAACCCGTGTCCCCTGCATCGGCAGGCGGACTCTCAACCACTGCGTCACCAGGGAAGCCCCTGATGTGCACTTTGTTCTCCACATCCTGACAGACAGCTAAGCCGCAGGGCAACAGCTTCTAAAAATAGCCAACAAATTTTCCTTTCAAAGCATAGAATCCTACAAAATTCTAAAGGCTCTCCATTACCATTACAGATATCACATACATTCATTTGTAAATCTTTCTACAATCTCAGCTCAACTCACTTTTTCAGCCTGTGTCCTGTCTGCTCCCCATCATTTACTCTGTGCTACAGTCACACCAGGCTTTCCTTCCTTGCTCTTCTGCCAGGAGTTTTCTTCCTCCATCACAAGCATCTCCCTTAGCTGATGGCTGAGCTCTCACTCATCCTCCAGGCTCATCAGAAGCTTCCTCTAGGAAGTCTTCTGCGTCTCCTGATGAGTGATTATTATCCTCTCAAAACTCCCAAAGAATGTCTTCTGAATCTATCTTATGGCTCTGATGCTCAATGAACATCAAGTTGTATTAACATCAGCAATTTCCCTTAGGATCTAATTTCCCTTAGGATCTAAGCTCCAGCTTCCAGCCACATAGACAGCAGAACAGAAAGATCTGAGTCCTCAAGACCATAAGGATAAAAGACTCTCACACGCTTTTATTCACACTGTTATAATTCAGCTCCATTTTTAGTCTTAATAAAAAGCATTTGCAATGTCGCTATTGTTCCTCTGGGCCTGTAAACATTTTTGCTCCAAACACATAAGCTGCAAAATGTTGGAGCCCCACTCGAGCTCCAAGAGCAAGAAGCCCACATATGCTTTAAGCCGACAGCCAGGAGGTGGGAGCGGAGACCCCACTCTGAACAAGCTAGCTCCCCAGCTCCTGGGTGGGCATGTGAAATTCACAGGCAAAATCAAACTAGTAAAATGAGGGGGGAGGAGGGGATTGTTTTATTCTTTTAAAAAAAGTACCCCCAATGTTAAATATAAAGCCTCATGAAATATTTCACTGCTCAAATCAAGAAGTGGAAAGCACTGAGATGTTTGGACACTTCACGGCTACCACAGCCCAAAGCAGGTCACACCTCCAGCGCGCAAAGCCAAAAGTGAAACTTGGATGCCTTTCCCCAACTTAGCTGCCTGGCCGGGGAACAACTAAATTAAAAATGTAATGACTTTACGTCGGGAGGACGTTTACCCATGCCACACGTGAAAAGCAGAATCGTGATTTCACAGTCACACCTCCGGACTCCATGGGGAAGGACCAAACGCTAGCAGTTGTGTAAAGTAGGGAAGAGCCACGAGCAGATTCATGAACCGGGGTTTCTGTGTCCCAGCAGTCTTTTCCCCATTTTAAGAAGGCCTACCTTTTCTGAAGACGTTAGTATGTGAGACCCAGGAGGATTTGTGTAGATTTCAGACATACTTTACAGCAGGAACCCTCAACTACATAGGTCTCGCAAAAGTGAAAAATCATTCGCTTTGACAATCGACCTATAAACGGAAGACAGGGGAGTCGTGAATATGCTAATGGATTTTCCCTGCTATGGCCTTGCAGTATTGAGGTTTCGGCCCCAACTTGTACTTCAGTTGGTGCCAAATCTAACCTGCTTTCGATCTTCAGCAGGAATCCCTGCTTTACATGAAATAAGTAGTATGAATCACAGATGTTATGGGAGTATTTCTGAATAAGAAAAGTGTCCCTGCAGAGTTTTGCTGATTTTGTAGTTGGGGAAATGTTTTCCCTAAAAATGGAGCAGTAACCTGATAGCTGAAAGATTATGAGTACAATAGAGCCTTAAATATTTTCTAAATTAACACGTTACAGAAGGATAAATCAGCCAGCAGATATTTATGGACACTTTGAGCTTCTCGACAGGTCCTAACTTTACTGGAATGTAAGCTCCAAGAGGACAGGGCTGTGGTTTTGTCCACTGCTCTATCTGCTCTACCTAAAAAGAGGGATGGGCATATGGTGCATGTCAATAAATATCTATTGGATGAATTGGATGATTAATTAATTAAACTTCATTACTGAAAAAGAGTATCACCTCAGGGGGACCCCAGCTGTTCTAGGAAATCTGAGTCCAACAAGATACTTAGAACTTGGCTGTGCAGAAAGCCAGCAGAAATAAGACTTGTCTATCTGGTGCAGAAAACATCTATCATTGTGCATATCTTACGTATTTCCAGTACAATGACTCTGCTGAAAGCAGCAATTGTGGACAGTCAAGGTACCCCGTCATTCATTCACCCACTTATCAACTGAGCACATACTGTGTTCCCAGCCTTGGGTCAGGATGGGAACCATAGAAATGACCAGAACACCACTGAGAGAAGTGGCATCTTGAACCCATCCACATGTAATGATCTATAGAGCGCTGAGTAGATTTCCAACCTGGCTGAAGGCTAGGGAGCTGGCAAAGAAGCACAGAGCCCAGCCATCCTGCAGGAGCTAAACATCCAGCCAAAACACAATGCAGGGACAGTGCAGACACATGTGTCCCTTTGATTCCTGCTCTTTCTCACGTCCATGTGTTTTGCCCCAGGGCTGTGCAGAAACCTGAAGAGAGGGTCACAATGCAGTCCAAGAACAGAGTGTGTACGTAGCAAAGCAAAGGAAGGCGTCTTAGAAAGCTGGCGAGGAACAGGTTTCAAAGGTCCTTGGACATAGGAAGAAAAAAAGAAGGAGGCATTTTAAAACTACAAAGGACTTTAAGCAGAGTGGTTAAGAAGATCGACCTGGATCAAATCAACCTGGGTAAGAATCCAAGTTTTGCCGATTAGCGGTCATGGGATGTTGAGCAAGTTAAGCCAGTTGAACCTCAGTTTCCTTGTCCGCAAAATAGAGGTAATGCTACGAACACCTCATGGAGTGTCGGGAGCATCCACCGAGATAATGTTGAGCCCATTGCTCGGTCCCAGGAAGCTCGAAATAAACTGCAGCTACTTTATAAATGGTAGCTTGAGATCAGGGAGCTGAAGGGGCATCCACACCCTGTCTCACCCCACACACACATGATCCGATCCTACTTACATTCATGCAGGACACTCTACCTAAATCACAGGCCCTCTGTCTACCGGAATCAAGCCGTCTTCTGATGCCTTCTGCCGTGCGAAGGCTTCCTTGGTTAGCAGGACAAGGTGTGGTCGCCTCCCCTCTCTGAGAATCCATAATGCCACCTTCCTACCCCTAAAGCAATTCTGCCTCGTGCCACAGAAACCAGTGTCCTCTTTAAATCCGCCCCGTCAGACCAAAAACTCTCTGAGGGCAGAGGCAGCCCCTTTTCCCATCATGGCCCCGTCCAGGGGCCAGCCTGCCCCGTAACTGAATCCAGAACTGAGTTTCATAGGTAAGGAAACTGGACTCGAGGTCTTTCGGTCCATTGGGGTAAAAGTGGACCTGGGATCTGTCACTGGTCACTTGCTCTCTATGCGGAAACTCTGTTCCCAGGACACCGCTGTCCTCTCTGGGGACCAGGGTGGCGCTCCATGCCTATCTCTTGGTGGAATGGAGCAATCACTGCAGACCAAGCTCCGTCCAGGCAGGAAAGGAGGCTGTGGGAAAGGCCGACAGCCCCGCTGAGGTCCAAGGACAACAAAGCCAAGATCCCAGCTGGTAACAGCATGTTGGCCTTGGCTGTGCCTTGGCTTTGGAAACCAGGCCAAGGAAGTCCCTCCCTGATGGCCAGCACAGGCCGGTCTGGCTGAGCCTCTCACCCCCCCGGGGAGCTGGCCAGCAGCACCCAGACAGCGCTTGAGCAACCAACCCAGCTGTATCTTCCCCACCAGAGCCCCTCCCTCCGCACTGCTCCAACCACCGGCTCCGTGTGGGTGATGCTTCTCAAACACAAGTCCAGCCACTTGTCTTTACTTCCCTGGCTCCATGCTCCTGCCCTGCCCGCCTTCATAGTTCCTGGAACTAAAGTAAAACACTGTGAGGATAGAAAACGGGGGTCCCCATCTGTGGTCCACGGGGATCGCTCTGTCTCTCCACACCTGGGCCTGCTTGACTCCCAGCCTGTGTCACCTGGAAACCCCTCATGCATCTGTCCACCCGGACATCGATCCATCAAACCCAGACTCGCTAGGAAGGGAACCTCAAGGATGAAAGGGTGGGAGAAATGAAAAGATGATAGATAGTATTTGAGCTGGACAACAGGAACCTGGAGTCTAGCCCTGGCTCTGTGCTAATTTTCCATGAATTTTCTTATACTGGTTCCATCTCTTTCTGACTTGTGGTTTCATGGATCTCTGCCTTCAAACGGTCACCTGGAGCCTCAACTCCCAGTACAAACCAGAGGTGTCCTCTTTGAAACGGGGGTTGGGGGAGGGCTGGTGACCACACCACACAGCCCCCTCCCTTCCTCTGAAGGTTCTAAGGACAAAGGACCAGCCAGCTTCTGCTCTGCCCATGACGGCTGTGATCATACATGACCCAGGCGCTGGTCATCAGCTCAGCTCCAAGGAGGAGGTATTTTCACAGCGGAGCAGGGGCTGTCGACTGGGCCTCTCTGACCCACCCAGCTAACCCCAACTGGCACGAATGAAGTCACTCCCACACCTACACCCTCCCAGAAAATGCATAAGGTATGCACAATTGCAGATGTTTTCTGCACCAAGCAAGGTTGCCACCTGCACCCAGCCCAGGACATCTACCCGGAAAGCAGCCCTTCTCACCTGGGCAAACGCTCTACGGGGCTCAGCCAGCTGCTTCAGCACGTCCCGCAGGCCGGGCCCGAGGTCAGGGGTTTCCCCACAGCAGGGGGAGGACAAGACGGGGAAGACCTGGCCCGGCCCCCTTGGAGCTCGTGGGCTGAGGAGGCGAGCAGACAAGACCCAAGGAGCCCAGCAGAGCGTGGCACATGCCGTGACGGAAGGGAACAGCGGTGCTAGGGACAAGGGAGCAGACAGGCAAACTGCCGCAGAGGAGCCAGGGCAGGAACTACAAGGCGGAAGTGGCACCCACGGCTGAAATCCACCCCTGGGGCCACGGCTCCCCCGAGAACCACAGCGCCCTCTGCCTATGATGGGCTGCACAGGGGACATGCCTGCCAGAGAGGCCAAGGGCCCAGCAAACCTGCAAAGAACCCGCACCCTGAGCTTAAAATGATCAACTAAGTAAAACACAATGGAAAGAGGAGACTGGTGTTTGGGTCCTGGTCATACTAGCTGTGTGACCTCAGGCAAGGCATTTGACCTCTCTGATCCTTCCTTTCCGTGTCTAATAATACGTAGTAACATCCTCTGTTTTTTAAATGTGTAGATCACAACATACCTTTACATCAACTATCTTGATTTAATTCTCACAAATCCCTGTGAGACAGCAACTGTCTCTTCATTTCGCAGATGAGGAGAAATAGGATCAGAGGTAAATCTTTCTTCAAGTAAGGGCTGGAGTCGGGTCTGGAACCAGATCTCCTAAATGGACCTTGCCGTCCTGGCTCCATCCACCTCCCCGGGACAAGCTTCCGGTCAAGGCTGCCCAAACCTCTCGTCACCCGTGGAGGCTTTCTGCCTCTCGTGACTTAAATGTCTGGTTTCCTGCGTCCTGATTTTCTGCAGCCTGGATCCCTCTGGGGCAGCTGGAGGGGACAGTCCTCTAGCTCCAGAGAAACTCACTTTTCAAAGCCCCCCACATAGAACATTGTCTTCTAGCTCAGCCAGACCAACCATTCCAGCAGCAGATTCCCCGGAGAGGAACAGGGGGAGCGGGACAAGAAGGTTGAAGGGTTCATCTAGAAGCAGATAAACTTTACAGGAAAAAAGGGGAGAGGGGCGCGACCACATCAGCAAACTCCCAAGTGGGCCGTAGCTGACAACACCAGCAGCAGAAGGCATTCTGCGAGGTGCAGGGGCGGCTCCCAGGAGGACGAGGTCACACCTGGCTCTGCGGCCTGCTGGGCCCACTGCCTGCCTGGCCTCGCAGGCAGCACTGACTCACGGGGGTGCCTGAGGGGCCCAGCTCTCAGCACATCTGACTCACCATCTCCTGCCTGAGCCACTGTAGGACATTCCTTCTCTCAGAAACAACAACCATCTTTTTTTTTTTAAACTGGCAAAGGAGCTTTTTCATGTTCTTGGGACTGTAAACTGAGCATCGAATTTTCCTCAACTTTTCCTAAGAAGCATGCCTTGTGGGAAAGTGAAAAACAAGTCTATCTTAGGGCCTGAACATTTTCATAACTTTTGAGTTGCCTTTGTTTCTTCTAACGTCGTTCATCCAGGGGACGTGCAAGGTGAAAATGTTTCCAAGGGGCCACGGACCAAAGTAAGGACAAGGTCCGGTGGCCAGATGCAGTCTGATGAGTACTTAATACACAGTAAGCTTAAAAAGTCAGAATTATTACCCACATTTTACAGTCATGGAAACTGAGGCTCAGAGAGGTTAAGCAACTACCCTAAAGTTAAGTGTTAGAGCCAGAATTCAGGTTCAGTTCCCAAAGCTTCCACGCCTTGACTACACCACACTCTATGTCCAGGTAGAGAGCAGCCCGTTCTCCTGCAGTTCACAGGTGTGCCAAGGTGTTGCACTAAGCAGAATCCCCGGCCTCCTCCATCTCTGTGGCCAGGCTGTCTGCTCGCACCACTCCTGCCCTTCCCAACTCCTGAGGTCAAAGCCCCCAGCTGCATCTACTGGGAAAAGGCAGAAGGTGAAAGAGGCACTGCCATCTGGTCAAGCGTCGCGTCCTCCTGGGAAATTACTGACCTCTACTGAGCTGTACCAGACTCCACTCCTCAGATCGCTACATGAGCCCACCCGGGCACAAAGCAAAGCCTTCTGTAGAAAGGCGCCTGCAGGGACACAGCTGGTCCTTGGAAGTACACCTGCACATCGGCAGACGGGCCTACCAACATGCAGGTGGCCAGGTGGGTGCTGCCCAGATGCAGCGAGCCCACGCTGGGTATTGGGTTTGCCCCTCCAGACCCACCCTACACCCTGCTCTGTGCCCTGGAGGCTGGCCTGAGGCTGCAAAAATGGGCTCCCTTTTCCTCTGGCTTCCAGCTGGGTTTGGCCTGTGGAAGGTGCTAGCACCAGAGCAGAGGGCAGGTCTATACCTTCAGCTGCTCCCACCCACTCCTTGCTCCCCACTGCCCCTTGCCCAGGCCACTTTGTCACCCCTTTCGTGGACCGTGTCCTTCTCACACTTTTTCAGTAGTCCCTTCATTAAACTCTCCCCTGCTACCTCCATCTGTTTCCTGCCAGGACCCCAACTCATTCAAAGCCATGTAGGGCAGAGTTGCTGACCTCAGTAGAAGGAAGGGCGGGGTAAGCGAGGGCTACTTCTGTGGCTTTTCTGTGGCTTTTCTGACCATCAGAGCCTGGACTTTTTTTTTTTTTTTTAAAAATTTTTTTTTTTTGCCGTATGCGGGCCTCCCACTGCTGTGGCCTCTCCCGTTGCAGAGTACAGGCTCTGGATGTGCAGGCTCAGCGGCCATGACTCACGGGCTCAGCCGCTCCGCGGCATGTGGGATCTTCCCGGACCGGGGCACGAACCCGTGTCCCCTGCATCGGCAGGTGGACTCTCAACCACTGCGCCACCAGGGAAGCCCGAGCCTGGGCATTTTACATGCTGCTCTTAGTACTGTTCATTTAAATAATTGGATACAATCTATAAGTACCCACATTCCTGCGAGCCACAGCCTCAATCCCCTGGCAGCAAATTCCTTGAGGACTAAGGAGAGAGAGACCTTGGCCTTGGAGCCTTCCCAAGAGCCACAGGTGAGCACCCTCACGCTCACTACACATGCCAGGTAACGTCGTGGCCCAGGGTGACATCCTGCACGTGGCATGGCTTTGGATTTAAATGTAACATTTTTACTGAAACCTGTTATCTTCTCTGTCTCCAATAGAATTGACTTGTTTTTAGTCAGTACAGGTTGATTCTTGGTGGGAGAGATAAAGATGCCCAAGTCCCACTTCCTACCCTCAAGGAGCTCGTAGATAAGAGAATATAACATGTTAGGAGCTATAAGCACACAAAGGTGACCCTAACACTGTCTGGAGGTAGCAGGGAAAGATGCGCATTGGAGGTGGGACCCAGATGATTTTTGAAAGGTGGTAAAGGAACTCCTCAGGTGAATCAGATGAATGAGGGCCCTCCAGGCAGCAGGAACATCGTGCGTAAGTGTAGAGAAGCAAGGAAGAGGAGGTCAGGTTCTGTGTACCATAACCAGGGCACGATGACCAGCGCTCGGCATATGTGTAGGGAGCTGATGGCCATCAAACTGGAGAGTGAGGCCAAGGCCTTGCAAACACGCTCATAATTCAGAAAGAAGTAAAAAAAACACCAGTAAACCAAACAAGAAATGACTCTGTCAGCAAAGACCCATGTGTGAGGCACTGCTAAAAGACAAAATGGTCTTCTTAACTACAAAGTACTCCATGGTCAACTCATTTCAAATGTACGCTCCAGAAAAATGAGACCTGAGAAGTAAGAAAATGCACGTCACATCTTGGAAGCTGTTTAAATACTAGCCATCGTTGAGCACATGTAGTCCATGAACTAGAGTGTATCTGTACCAGCTGGTCTTAAAGATGGAGATGTGGATGGATGGAAGGAAGGAAGGAAGGAAGGAAGGGAGGGAGGGAGGGAGAGGGGAAGGGGGAAACATGGATGAGATAGAATTAATTCATACATAAATGATATAAATACATAAATGACAAAGAGACAGGTTAAAAATAAGTAGATGTTCCCCAAACACTCATCTGCTCTCCCTCCCCCGCCATCAAGCTTCATTCTAACTCAGTGAATGGGCCCTGCCTGCTGCCACAAAAACAACAATAATTTGGGAATGATGGGCTGAATTGGAAGCCAAGTTCAAAACTCCCAGAGCCTTGAGAACACACAGTGCTGACCCCTACACGATCCCACAGGAAACTGGGGAGAGGACCAGAGTGCCCATCTCTGCCTCTTATTGGCCCTGCTCCCCTGGTCTATGTGGGGATCACATGTGGGGATCCTGCGAGAGAACAGTGCTCTGGGGAACATCCCAGATTGTAAATTCCAAGGAACATTTCAACCAATTGAAGGAAACTCTTGCAATTTTGTGAGCCACAAATGGCTCCAAGGAAAGTCTGGTTCAACTTTCAGACCTGGCAATACCTTCCTTCATGGCAGAAGGACAGTGGCCATGAAACGACCAGTTTTTCCTTCCCCATTTTCCCAAAGGAAAGGGCCCTGAGCTGGGAAGGTTGTATTTTCCCCACCTGCGGTTTTATGTTCAAGCCAAGTCAATAAACTGAAATATAGCTTGGGTTCAGATGATTCTCAAAGAGGAAAACAGCAATTTTGCCTTCAAAGGGACAGAGCTTGGAGCCAGGAAACAAGAGTTATGTTTCCGGCTGAGCTAGGGGAAATCTGGGCTGCAGGCTTTGAGAGGCCAAGCTCCCCCCAAGTCCAGGGGTGGCTGGGGATGACCAAGGCTCTGGTAATGGTGGGCATCTGTCACATAAGGAAGACAAGAGTTCATTCGTGGGCAGAGCAGACACTGAGAAGAGAGCGGTTCCTGCTGGGAAAGTCAACTGAACCAGGACACAGCTGTCCGCTGGTGCCTCTAAAAGAGCAGAGAAAACGGGGCAAAGCACCAAGGAAGGAATGGTCAGTCATACAGATAAGTGGTAGTGGAGTGAAAGGGTGGCCACGTGAGAAGCATGGAAGGCTGCCCTCAAAATCGTGAGGCTCCCATTCAAGTCTCTGCTTGACCGCAAAGTTCCTATGTGGCTTTATGCAAGTCATTCTCCATTTTCTCATCCATAAAATGGACATAAGCATATCTGCCCTGCTTATCTCAGCAGCAGGAAAGAATGTGAGACAGCCTCAAGGTTTCAGCAAAAACTACTTGATAGCATGTCCCGGAACAGGAGAACTG
Source organism: Neophocaena asiaeorientalis asiaeorientalis (assembly GCF_003031525.2). Classification (NCBI taxonomy): domain Eukaryota; kingdom Metazoa; phylum Chordata; class Mammalia; order Artiodactyla; family Phocoenidae; genus Neophocaena; species Neophocaena asiaeorientalis. The sequence continues at coordinate 2,120,266 of NW_020173656.1, forward strand.
CCCCCAAGGGATCTTGTTATCATTGACATTCCTGAGTCTTCTCTGGCATATAGCAAGCCAGATCACCGCCTTCCTGCTCCAATAAATGCAGCTGCACTCCTGGCCTTGCCTGATTCCCCCATAACCAGCTCCGAATGTGGGCCTTCAGCTGTCCCAGCGTCCAACCCCGGAGGATTGTATACAGTGTCGACACACCCCAACACCCAGCCGCAACTGAAACATGACAACGTGTAACACGGACCCTGTCCAATTCATCACGCCTGTATCTTCCTAGGCACAATGCTACATAGAGAGACATTTAACAGCTTTCAATACACATGGGAACCCACATTGCTCTCCACCCGGGAAAAATCTGCCAGATGCCAAGAGGTTTATTTTTCTAGGATTAACACAATGACAGGGAATCAGCCATATATATTGTTGAATATGACGAGCCAAATATTTTTCTGTAATTTCTACGATAATATGAGGAAAGCTGAAAAAGAAAAAAAAAAGCAGTCGCCGGTGTTAGGCTGGTCTTTGCAGGCGCCAGCCTCCAAAAATAACAGCCATTCCTACGAATTACCAACAAGGCTGTTTGCAAGACTGTTGCTTGATACAAGAAATGGAACGTATTAATAGGAGCTTCCCGGGAAGAAGGGGCTTAGGGAGGACAGACTGACCCAAGACAGAGGACTCTGGGGAGGGCGGGAGCTCTCAGCCACCAGTCCCTGGGATGTGCCTTCCCCGGGGCTCCGGCAAGGTCACAGAAGATGCCGCCCTACATGCACGCTGATTTAAGTACAGGCCGGGAGGAGGACCTGGGGCTGCAGCCACGGCGCGTCCTACAGCACTTTCAAACAACCTAGTAACTGAGTTTCACTCTGCAACTTTGAAACCTGATGGAGTGGTGCTGGAGGGGCAAACAGGAAACCAAAATTAAAAGAGGATCAGAAAGGAAGCTCAGTGAGAAAAGAAGCCGAGGGTGAAAGCAGACGCGTCTGCCTTGTTCACGTGGCCATGTGGTCAGGGAAGCGCCCTCACCCCAGGCTGGCAGCAAGGGCTTCTAGGGCCTCCAGGGGTGAGAAACCGGGGCAGTGGAGTAAGTGAGGTCATCGCGGGAAGGAAGAAAGAAAGCACCTCAGGCTGGGAATCCAGGGAGCAGAGGTCCAATCTCTCTGCCTCTGTGGTCTTAGACCGGCCGTCCCTGCCCCGGGCCGAGGTGTCCTCAGTTCATAAGGCTGTTATACAAATGAGGTGGGAGAGAGAGAATGACGAACAGCAGTGGGAGGCTGGAAGCCGGGGTCTGGGGCTAGGCCCCTCGGTCTTCAAACCCTACTCTCCGGAAGATCACCTGGGCAGCAAGAAGAGAGCCCTGCCTGGACCCAGCCAGGGGGGGCTCCCGCTCTGAAGGCCGCGTCCAATCGCACTCAGAGGGGTTATCTGCCACTGGCCCAGGAAGGCAGTTCCAGAGCTTATACGTTCCCAGCTTACAAAACAAGCAGATCCCAAGCTGGTAAGAAACCAAGAAGTGGAGGCTGCGTCAGCCCCAGACCCCCAAGAGCAAAGTGATGGTACTGGCGACGCGCCCTCCCTGGGAACTGGAGCCCCAGCTGATTGTTGCTTGGGTAAAGTGATGGATGGTACTTGTTCAGAGCCTCACAGGACAGAGCCAGAGGGTGCTTCCTGCAGTCAGACATCTGCGAAGTAAAAGGTAGAACTTTCTACCTGTCAGAGTCACCAACATAGCAGGTGGCTTCCTTCCCCACCCCCTCGCTGGTCCACCCAACTTTGTCCTCACCTCATAACCTCCTTTCTCCCTAGGGCCTTATTTAGCAAAAAGGGGTCTGAAATAAAGGAAAAACCTTGCAGAGGGAGCGGTTGAGGAGGGAGGAGTGGATGGCCCTGTGCTGGAGGAGCGCTCGGACTAGTGGGAGAGTTGAGGCAGATGCCAAGACGGGCTCAGATTCTGAGAGCAGCACAGACCCAATAACCAGAGGACACTGTGGCTGCTGGGGTTAAACCAGTGAGAGAGACGGAAGGGCCAGCCAAACAGGCTCCCAGCAGGAGGCCAGCAGCAAGCCCGGCGCTGGCTTCAGCTGCCCTCTCCTCCCAAGTTTTGGGAACCCAATGACATGTCGCGCAGAGAAGATGGCAAACACTCCAGGGACGGGAGACGGGGTCCTGGTACTCCCTGGATCCCCTGCATCCTCTGTTTTCTCCGCCCCAGGGCAACCCCCTCCCCCATTCTGCTCTCCTTTGCCCCACACCTGCCTGAGAAACTTGTCTGCTTTGTCCTTCCTCCGGGGTCCAGCCAGGAAGGATATGCGAGGAGCTCTGGGTGGGGCTCACTCGGCCATGCCTTGACTCTGCTCTGTTAAAGTCCCATCTGGTCACTGAGCACCTCGTGGGTGCCGCGACCTGGAGATGAGTGGGACCCTGCCAGCCCTTGGGGAACTCCTAGTCTGGGGTGGTGGGAGAGTCAGGGAAGGGAATGCAGAGTGCTGTCCACCCCGCACCTGGCCAGCAGAAAGCCGTTTCTACCAGGGAGCCAGGGATTTGAGGGAACCATGAGACGAACACCAAATGCTTTACCACTGGAATAAAACTGAAAATGTCCCCGGAACCCACTTTATCCAGAATTTCCAGGGGAGTTTGGTGCAAGTGAGTCACCAAGGACACAATGGCAGGTTCCGAGTGTCAGGACAGCTGAGCTTGGTGGATATTTAAACAGACCTTGTGGAAAAGATGGTCCAAAACACTCAGGCTGTGCCTGCCCCAAAGCCAAAAGGGTTGCCTCCGTCCCTTCCAACCCAGCCAGCTGTGGGCAGCCCTGCAGCCCTGTGCCCCTCTCCGAGGTTGGCTGAGGACAGGAGGAAACCCAGAAAGCAGAGAGGGCAATAAATCTTCACCTGCCGTGACAGTGCTCCGGCTTGCCCAGCGTTCTTTCCCTCCGTGAGGGAAAAAAAGAGGCATAATGGATAACAATCTCCACGATCGATCTGAAGATTATTAGGGAAGTTTGGTGCTACTTCCCACTCTCCTTCCCACAGATGAAACGCAGGCTTTCCGACAAGGCCTCCAGCCACTGCCTTGGGAAGCCCCCTTCTCCTTCGTGAAATGAGCACAGGACACAGGCCGGGGGGGCAGAAATCATCCTGTTCTCTTCCCCACGTGTCCGTGCCGCTGGGAAAGAAAACTCAGACCCCACGTGGGAGAAGGTGGCTTGACTTCTAAGGACAATTTCCCCTTAACAGCCCAAGAAACTGTTCCAGAAAGTGAGAATAATGATAACTGTAAGTTACCACTAAACATCACTCATGTGCCACCGCTTAAGTCTGACAGCAACCCCTCCAGGAAGAATTCCCATTTAACAGATGAGAACACTGAGGCCCTGACAGACTGAGTGCCCAGTCCCAGGCAGCATCCGCAGTGAGAGGGTGAGTGCAGATTCACGCATCCAAATCCACTGCTAAAGGCCACAATCCTGTCATTTTCCTGCCCCTCATTCTTCTTGACCTCAGTAAATACCTGATACCTAACAGGAGTGAGCTCCCAAAGTGCAGAGACTGTGGAAATGGCTCTAACTTTCGGGAATCACCAGAATAACATCTGTACAGCCTGGGTACACCTGGAAGTGGGGCTCATTCAGGCCCAGCGGCCACTGCAAAGGTAAGGATCATGATAATATAATAATAATAATATTATACTGTCGTTACTATGAAGTCTTCCTTGGTGCAGCAAAAACACTGGGCTTTTGGATATTCCCCTGTAGACAGAATCCAAAACCTGACACTGAGGTCCCAACTCACACTGAGGGGAAGGCAGGATGCTTCATTCTAGTGAGGACTTCCCCGGTGAGATGCTCTGAACAGGTAGAGAGCTCTCAGCTCCCCAGAGGCCCAGGACACAGATCCACACAAGGCCTGGCCTCCTGCCCTCACCCCCTGGCCCCGGCCAGAGCCCCCCTCCTCCGGGCTCCTCCAACTGTCCCCCTGGGAGCCGAGCAACCCCCCGGAGCCCACGTAAGCAGCAGCTTCCCTGCTCAAGGGCAGGTGCTGGGCTCAGAGGTACCCCGATGCCGAGCACACCCCGGCAGGCCTCCCTCTGAAGGGCGATGCGCAGGGTGGTCCAAAGCTCAGACAGAGTCACAGATGGGAGTGTGAGTCCTTGCCGTGTAACTCTGAGCCTCAGTCTCTTCTCCTGTAAGTTGGGAACAGTATTAAGCACCCCACCACAAGAGCTGTTGCGAAGATTCAAACATATAAATGCCTCAAAGCTCTCAACATGGGGTCGGGTCCACAGTTGGTGCTCATTAAATTCTACCTATTCGTATGAGTGTGATTAGATCCAAAGATTCAATACACGAGAAGGCTAAGGCACGTCTGCCCCAGACCATACCATTTTCTGCCGTTTTGTCCCCAACTGTCCTGAAACCCCCTCCAGGCCTCAGCCTGGCCCTCAGGTCCTCAACACATGCAGCTCCACTCAGAATGAAGCCACTTGTTCAGCCTGCCTCTGACACGGACAGGGCCTGGGGCGAGGGAACAAGTGAAAACCTGTGGCCCACCCTCCTCCCCCATCCCGGCTCTGCTCCGTCCTACAGCGAGGGACTTCGTGAGGCTCCAGACCCAGGGCTGCCCATACTGGGGCTTGGGAGCAGGTCTCAGGGCCGTTTGGTCAGAGGTTGCAGGGTCCCTGGCATCAGTGGTTGCGGGGGGAGGGTTCCTGGCACCAGGCTCCTGTTGGGAGCATCGCTTTGAACACTTATCTTCTGGGGAAGGACATGGCCAGAGGAAGACCAAAGCCGGGACACAGGGCACGTGGCCAGGACAGTTGCACTCACTTGTTTATCCAGTACATTCACGGGGCACCCTGTGCACCCCGGGAATAGAGAGACAAATAAGACCCAGGGCCTACCTGCAAGGCCCTCACAGTCTAAGAAGAGACTCTTCCTCATACCTGCAGGAAGGTGAGCCCTGGGGGAGAGGTGTCGAAGCTGGCGGTGGGGCAGCCCCAGAGAGCGGCAAACCTGGGAGCAGAGGATGAAAGGGTGTCCCAGGGACCAAGGGAGGCCAGGGCACACCAGGAGGCGGAAGCAGGCATGAGGCTGAGAGGAGGGGAAGCACGGGCTATGGGGACTGGCACAGTTTGGGATGCAGATGAGGAAGAGAGGGAGATGAAGCACAGAAAGCAGAAAGGGCCGATCCTGAAAGGCTCAAGGAGCACATCCAGACTCTAAATCCCAGCGCCCACTCTACTGCCACCCGCAGTGTGACCTTCGCTCCTCCCCGCCCCCCGGGTCTCAGCTCCACCATCTACAAGGTTCGGGGGTGGGGGGGGGCTAAGCTGATGCTGGCATGGGGCTGGCTGTTATATTACCCCCAGTCCCCCCTTTCAAGCCTCTAAGAGAAGCCAATTAGAGCACATTTCCAGACGGATCTCCAGCAATCCCAGATCCACAAAGGAACAAGTGTGTAAAGAAGTTCCAGTTCTTTCCTTCCTATAACAACCGGAGAAAAATCACTCTGGCCTCCCCATACCCCACGGCCCGTAACCTGGCCAAATCCTCCGCCTCCTGCTCTGCTCCCAGCTCCTCCAAGGAGCTTTTTCAGCCTGCTTCACCCACCCCTCCTGGTGCTGGGCCCCACCTATGCTCAGAGCCCAACTCAACTCAGTCCTAGGCCACGGGGACAGTGGCTGGTCTGCCCCTCCTCAGTACACAACCTTGTCCCCGCTCGGCACGGCTGGCACAGAACTGGACACACAAGGGGCATGAGCAAACGAACGTGTGCTAAAGAGAGACACACGGTGCCCCAGAGAAGTGCAACGTCCATGGAGCGCCCTGCCTAGTGTCCTCAGGCCCTGAGACTGTGGGCCCACCAGCTACTAGACATGGCACTTCCAGAGGCTGAACACAGTGGTAACAGCCAGCCCTTCTAACCCTTTTAACCTCTCCATGTCTTATCGTTGTCCCTGAATCGGCCCTGGTACCACGTGTGGACCATCAACTTCACGGAGGCCTACAGCCAAGCAACAGCAGAGCTGGGAAGATGCTCAGAGAGCAGCTGGTCCCACTTGTCACTTTGCAGCTAGGAGAACAGAGGCCCTGGGTGGTGAGGGCCTCGCCCAGTTTACTCCAGGTACTAACGGAAAACGTCCCCTTGTATCTTCTGCCCCCATGGCTCTATCCTGCCTCCCTGCTCAGTGCCAGTGTGGCACCAAGAACATCCATGTCAGCTTCAGCCACTGTACACCTGCAGCTCTGGACAACACCCAGCCCCCGCCAGCCTGGGGCTTAGGCTTGCTGAGCCGGAAGGGGCCGGGCCCAGGGCTGATCGTGGCAGCCCGGCTGGCCCCAGAGCCCTCCAGAGCCAATGCCCATCTCCTCCAGGGGCATAGTCCCATGCTACCAAGGAATCAGCTCAATCCATTAGCACCCCGTCAGAACCATTAGCACCTACTTCCCTTAGCTCAGGGAGTAACACTGTGAAACAGCAAAAGCAATTCCTCCAAAACTTGGGGAAATATCAGAACTACAGATTCAGAAATCCCTAGAATGTGGAAGGCAGAGGACACATGACCTTTTCAGGCCTAGCTTCCTGTAGCTGACGATTCCCTCAACTGGGTAAAGGGACGTCAAGACTAGGGTATAAGGAGGTGGGTAACATACTGACCACCCTCTTCCTCGAATCTGTCAACCCCAGTCCTGCTGCATATTTTTCCAAAACACCACCCTCTTCTCAGCGTACACCTACCACCAAAATCTCCCAACCCTGTAGCACACGGCTCCTCTGACACACACTGAGGCACTCAGAGGGGTCTCCTCGCTACTCAATGCCCTGCTCATGCCTTCATAAATTCAACACATTCACTGAGGTCCCCGGGAAGGCAGTACCCTAGGTCTCAAAAAGAATCTGGTAAAGGAAGGCAACCCGAGAAGACAGACCAACATGGTCACAGGTGAGGAGATGCTCAGGGAACAGCAAGACTTGGCCCAGTGTGGCAGGGTACGAGGGAGAAGCAAAAATGAAATGAAAATAGTATTTTGAGGTCAGGTCACCAAGAGTCCCCAGTACCAGGCTGAGAATCACCCACCCCAACCCTTGCAAACCATAGGTTTGGGTTAGAATTCAAGATATACTCAGAGAGGGTAGGGGTTACCCGAGGGTATCCTCTGGAGTCCTCGGTCATGATCGCGGCCCAAGGACCAAGGCTGTCTAGGCCTAGATGACAAACATACCCTCAGCTTCCAGACCCCAGCTTAAGGGTCACCTGTTCTCTGAAGCTTTAGCCCACTAACTAGATCCTTCCTTGACCCAGTGGACCTATGTAGAGTCTGTTATAGCACCTGTGACACTTCACTGTGCTTGATGGTTGATATTTCTATCTCCTCCCACAGTTTAAGTCTTTCAAGTGAAAAGACCATGTCTTATTTATCTCTGTATCTCTAGAGCCCAGCAAAATGACTGGCATGACATACTTGGTCAAAGGATGGATGGATGGATGGATGAATGGATGGCTGGACGGATGGATGATAGAGCCTGACTTGAAGAGTCAGAATTCATAGGAAAGACCTTTATTTCCAGCAGACATAAACTCCATGAACATATCCTAAAATTACCGCTTGCCAAAACTCTACAATGGATACAAGTATTTGACCCAATTTTCTTGGTTTTCCCAGGTCCTCTTCCCTCTGTCTTTCTATCCCATTGGTGCCCAAAACCCTTGGCAGGCTCCTCACTAGAGCTGAGCTGGGGCGTCAGGCCCAGCCTCCCAAAGACATCATGGGAGAGGAAGAGCCACGACTGGATCCTGGCACCAGAACATCCCTTTAGTAATTACATGGTTCCAGACAGACATAAATAGACAGATTAGCCTTTCTGCATTTTTCTCATAAAAAAACAACAGTCCCTAAGCACACTGGCATGAGTGTGGACACTAAGCATTGCAACCTGCTGTTCTTGGCAGTCGAGGGCTGGCCTTCCTTGCTGTTCCCCCCACCACCTCCTCCTCCTCGGGGCTCTTGGAGGACTCCTCACGCCTGGCTCTGTCCACCCCTATTGCCCCAGAGCAGGTTGGCAGCCAAGCCCTGAGACTGGCTAAGGACTTTTATGAGCATCTTGTCCGTGGTTTGCTGTTCTCTTGGCTGAATCTTTATCTGCTTTTAGTCATTATGTAACTAGAAATCCTGTACACACGGTGAAATGATTACATGTCCCATTCTGTACTAGAGGAACTAAGGAGAATATTCGCTCTATTTCTGCCCTGACCTAGAAGAAGCACAGTCTCGAAGGTGAACCCTCTTGCTTTACACACACAGTTGATCTCTCCCCCTTCCCCTCTTCCTCCTCTTCCTCTCCCTTCTTCTCCTTCTTCCTCTTCTTCTTCCTCCTCTTCTCCTTCTTCTCCTTTCTTTTTCTTCTTCTTCTCCTTCTCCTACTTCTTCTTCTTCTTCTTCTTCTCCTTCTCCTTCTCCTCCTCCTCCTCCTCCTCCTCCTCCTCCTCCTCCTATTCTTCTTCTTCTTCTTCTTCTTCTTCTTCTTCTTCTTCTTCTTCTTCTTCTTCTTCTTCTTCTTCTTCTTCTTCTTCTTCTTCTCCTTCTTCTTCTCTCTCCCCCTCTCTTCTTCCCTCCCTCCCCATCTTGAGCTCACACCTCCTCATTATTTTTTACTTCCCCTCAGGTGCCCATGCTGACCTTGGATCATGACTATGACCCAAGGACCAAAGCACCTATGCCTCTGGCTTCTCTCCATCTTCCTCTCTCTTCTACACCTGACCTTGCCTCCCTCAGGCTCAGGGTTCCAGAATCAGAGACAGGATATTGGGGGCTGAAGTATTGATTCCTGGACCCTCCTCTCTAAGGTCCATGAATTCCCCAGGTGGAAAGTAGTCCCAGCCTCATTCTCCTGGCAGATACCAATCCAGCCAGGCTTCTGGCCACAGGTCAAGCATCTGGATCTGCTATCAGATGACCATGGCTCCTTCTGGAAGACAAAATATGACCGAGACTGCTTGCAGGCCACAGAGGACTTCATTTACTTTTCAATGTGATGCTACTACTCCTCCAGAAAGATCCAGAACAAGGTATCCGAGGTTGATCAGGCTACGTTCCGCACACACCCAATCAACGATGCAAGGCACCTCTCACGAGGGTCATGCCACTAAATGAGAAGAAAGGGGGATTTGAAGTCAGAGTCCTTAGGTTCAAGCTGCAGCTCCACCACTCACCAGCCGTAATATAAGGTTCTGATCATTGCCAAATGCTGGTGAAAAATAGTATCTTAGTATGATTCGTGTTACTCTTGCTTTTAGTGGATATGAGAATCTTTTCATAGTTTTGCGGCCATGTGTATTTCCTTTTCTATCTGTTTGTAATCTTTGCCCGTTGTTTTATTGAGTCACTGGATTGAGTCACAGGATCTTTACCCTGGAACTTCGGAGGGTCCATAAACCTCCCAAAATTGAGTATAAATGTTGTATAAGTAAGTGTGCATTCATCTTTCTTGAGAATGCGCTCATTGCTTTTATCCAATGCCCAAAGGGTCTGTGAAGTTTCAAAGTTAACAACCTGTGGATGAGGTTGCCACCAAGAACCTTCCAGGAGTTAACAACAATTCTCATGGATCCATAAATGCATCAAAGTTTAGGCCCCGAGCGTCAGTAAACACTCATCTGTGCCCAGCACTGGCTCTATGGGGTCAGAGGATACTCGAAAGGATTAGCTTTGCAAATGTAAAATGAGTCAGCTACCCATGTTCAACTGGCAGTTGAGGTGTTATATTCCTAGGTGGGAGGGTGGTGCCCAAGTTATATCATTACCAATCACTTAAAAAACTATAGTTCCCATAGGTCTGGAAATTGACTGAGAGACGATGACTTTCCATTTGTGATGCCCCAATTTGGGACTTTGTTCACTAGATCTAAAATCCCTTCCAGTTACACAGATCAAGTAAAGCTCTCATTGGCTACGCACCTATTCACCCCTAGGGAGACCATGATCATTAGACAACAGTGGGGTTCTGATTACCACTCCAGTTCTGCTGTGGGCTTCATTAACCACAACTGCCTTGTTTCTAGAGGTTAAATACTGACCATTGACATTTGCCACTCTGGAATTCCATTACCCCCAGTGAAATGACGAAAATATTTGCAATGGCAATCTCTGCCCCATCAACCCCTTCCTGCGGAGAATAGTCATCACCGAGCTTTTCAAGCCTCCTGATACTTCCATCGCAGAGGTATTTCTCAATGACTTTGTGAAAAGAGTAGTGTATAGGTGACCTCTCCTATAAGGGCGGGGGGGCGGGGGGGCGGTGTGACTAGGTTGCATATGATGAACCCATTCCAACATTCCAGTCTCTTTAAGCCTTTGGATTTCTTTGTAGAAAGGAAGTTCTGATATTTCAGTTTCATTTAGCGCAGGCCACCACTGAGTCCAGGTTTAAGTCAAAAACAAAGCAAATTGCTGGAATCACTCCGAGCCGCTCAAGCTAACACATTAAATCAAGAATCTCTAGTTAGTGCATACATCTTGATAAATCTGGCCCAATCCAACACTACATAGCCTCCTCCCTTGCCTGTCACCTTGTAATTCTTCTGGTATGTATGCTTTCTCCTCCTGAGTCATACTTCATCCTCATCCCTCTTAGGCATGCTAGGATCTGCCTTAGTCGTGGATATGGAGGAAATGAGGGGCAATGAGGGGTGGTGGAAATATGTCTTAAGGAGATTTAACACCACGTGGTCTTCAATCAAGTAGAAAGAAGCCCCCTCAGCCAGTGATGGAGAAGGCTGCGTCTAATGGCAAAGTAGGCACAGAGAGCCTGGGGGAGTGGGTCAATGTCCTCTGAGCTGAATGCCCAGATGTCCCCATCTCAGTTCTCACTCTTTTTTCAACCACGTCCTCACTTTCCCATAAGAAACCTGCTGCAGCTGTGGATCCTATTGTACTATCATCTACAACCTCACGATCACTTTATGATACATTAAGCTACAAGGCAGTTAAAAAGCAATACTTTTAGGGCATTACAGAAGCACTCTGGTTCTCTGGCCATAAACTGCTCTGAGAAGGTAAAACCCTGAGATGATTCGTTTCTTTCTTTCCAGTGCAATCAGAAAGAGCCCACCCACCCCCATCCCAGCAGCTCTCACACTCTGTGTTTCCACCATAACATTCTGTAGCAGTGGCCATTTAATCTGCCAAAGCTTTGTCCTCCATAATACTTTAATTCCGGGCAACTTTAGATGATGAATTTTAAAACCATTTGTCAACATCAGCCTTGCATTATCTGTATTCCAGTTTCTATTGACAAGAAAGTCATCACCAGCTCCAAACCTAACCTGAACAGGTAACCCACCATTCTTCCCATCTTCAAAGGTCTGTTTGCTGTAAAGCTCTTGTGATGTCAGTGCTGAATCAGGCAGGAGCCAATCACGAAAACAGAAATCGCTCTAGGTATATCAAGCAGGATACAATTTCATACAAAAATGTAGATGTTTATAAAAACTGTTAAAAATACTGAAAGGAATAGGATCAGGGAAAACCACCATCAGCTCTTAGGCATACCACTAGTTTTCAGAGAGTCTGGAAGTTGTAGGAATCACAGGAAACCACAAAAGACGATCTGGGTAGGAAAATGTGCCCCGGATCTCCCTTCTACCTAGGTTCAGTGGAGTGAAAGATGAATAAACTTTCCATTCTCTGTTATGATTTTTCAACTGAAAAGTTAAAATACAATTAGGAATCTGGGCAAAGATACTAAGCTGTTTTCACATTACATACTTAAAAGGACGATATTATATATAATACTTTAGAAAAGCAAAGACGAAAACGAATTGACATGGTTATCTCAGGCTACTTTGGGCCTCAGAGCTAGGAAGCACTCAACTTTCTAAAATCTTGAAGCGCTGTTCGCTTGTCACCTACTTTGACTTTGGTTTTGGACTTTGGTTTTTGTTTTCACTGTTTTCACTTGGACCCTCAACTGGCTTGTCCATGATTCTGGGATTTCCAGCAGTTTCTCAGTCTTTCTTCCACCAAGGCCATCACTTTCCTAGAGAAAAGCTTTTATCTTTGACAATCACTTCCACTAATTCCTGAAAAAAAGTCTTTGATCTCTCTTCATAAACCCCAAATTGGGTCCATACACCAGAATGTTCTATCCTCCTGTGCATACATCACTCTGCATAACAATTCACAGAAACTAGCAATGACTTCTCCCAAAGTATCCTCAAGCATTGATACCTGCAGTCAGGTTTCTCCAGAAAAGCAGAACCAGCAGGATATGTGTATATGTAGAGAGAGATTTATTTTAAGGAATTGGCTCACACAATTGTGGAGGCTTGGCAAGTCTAAAATCTGCAGGGTAGGCCAGCAACTGGAGACCCAGGGAACAGTTACAGTTTGTGGCCAAAGACTGTCTGCTAAAAGAATTCCTTCTTGCTTCAGGGAGGTCAATCTTTTTCTATTAAGCCCTTCAAATGACTGGATGAGGCCCACCCACATCCTGGAAAGAATCTACTTTCCTCAAAATCTTCTGATTTCAATGTTAATCTCATCCAAAACTACCTTCACAGAAACATCTAAAATAACGTTTGACCAAACATCCGAGTACCATGGTCTAGCCGAGTTCACATGTAAAATTAACCATCACAACACCTCCTCCGGGAAGCCTTTCTAGGTGCTGACCCACTGAAATGCCTCAGAATGTATCCTTCCTCCCTTGCAGCATCCCCAGGCCTCCTGGGTGTTAGGGTATTTTAGAAACATGTCACATCTCACCCACTTTGAGCCTCTGAGCACCTCAAAGGCAGAATCACTTCTGTTTCATCTTTGCAGCCTACTGCCCAGCCCAAAACGAGCAGAGGTCACTCAGTAAGTGTGAAATGAAAGAGTGAACGATCTTTGCAAGAGCTGGGAGCTTACGGCCCAGTGACTGGTCCTAGCTCCTCTTTCCATAGGGTTTTGCCCTCTCGAAACATCTTTTCAACAGACATTTGAATGTACGAAGCAGAATTTCAAGGTAGACCCAGTGTGATTGCTTCGTCAGAGGTGAGACATACATGAGACCAACTGAAGATCACAGAGCACCGAGCTCACTTAATATCAAGCCGGTACCACAATCGGTGCCTTGGAAAAACCTCTGTGGGTCTTTCTGCTGATTGTCACTCGGTGGGTTGCTACGAAGGGACAGGTATGCTGGCTAAAACCGCCTGTAAGTCAGAGTGCAGACACTGTGATTGGAGTCCTCGTGCTTCTCACTCTTCTATCTGAGGATAGAAGCTGAATTCTTCCTGCAAAGTAAACGCATCAGGCCCCCAAATCACACCCCTGCCGTCAGAAGGGGCTCGTGCAGGGAGGCATTCGCCTCGGAGCTCCCACGTTTCCCAGCCCTGCCAAGTCACTGACTGGCTTCCCCAGACACTGCTCATCCCGCCAGCAGGTCCTGCTGGGAGCCGAGTCTCCTCACGTCCTGAGCCTCAGACAGACGCAGGGAGGAGAGCGTGAGCATGACACATGCAGCCATGTGGCCATCAGCCAGGGACATCCAGGGCCCAGCCTGCTCTTTTAGGGGGTGAAGACAGACATGGCGTTCATGGCAGTGGGATGCTAGATTTCCCCAGCCAAGTCCAGACCTCTTTGCCGGGAGCCTTGACAGCTCCAGGCTCCAGGGTTACTTGACAGGTGTTAGGGGTAGGACCAAGGAGCCGCAAAGCCAGGAAGGAGAGAAGGAAAGGGAGCTGGTGAGGGAATGGCCTGAGGGGAAAGGGACATCCCCCCAGATCCTGGGCTCTGACGACGGAAGGAGCAAGCATCGCCCCTCACTGGTGTGGGAGAACCAGCGCATATCTGGAGTCAGGCCTGCCTCTAATCAGCCGGGAGACTCTCAGCAGGGTCTCTGGGTGTCCTGGTCTGTGTCATGATGGAGAGAAGGCAGTCTGGCGATTAAATGATGCCTGCGTCTCTACTTCCAGGATCACGGCTCTAATTCTCATCAGGGAACTGCGTGCTACCTCTCACTCCGCACCCCAACAGTGCAAACCACGCCCAGGGCCAGGCACCCAGATCTCACCGTCAATTGCTCTTGGATGGACCAACTAAGAAAAGTCTTCCAAAGGGAAAACATGGTTTTGCATTGGCCGGTGGGTTAGTAACCTGAGGAAATCCCAGGCCCCTGAACTCTAAACCGCATCTGAAATGGGTCAGGCGCGTTCCTCAATCGTGTTCTGCTGGTAAGTTTTCTCTGGACCAGAGAACAGGGCCTATTCCATCCTCTGCCCCACCCTCCTAGCCAAGAACAGGACCAGACACCAGCTGGGTGCTTTGTGAAGGATGGGCAGACACAGACAAATGGATGGAAAGGGAGTCCAGTCTCTGCAGATCCGCCTCGGCCCAGACTGGAATTTTCGTTCCCAATCTCCACTGCTGAGCTTCGTTTCACAGGGAGATAGATATATTGGTGAGCTCATAGCTCCCCAGTGAGCTGCAGCGCACTCCTTCACCATCAATCTCTAGGAGGCTGGCTCCCCAAGTGGTTCCATTTCCAGTTTTATCTAAAACAAAAATAGACTCTTGCAAACATTCCAGCCTCTGGGTCATCAGTTCACAGGCTTCGTCCAGCCCTGGCTGGGGTTCCTCTCTCTGAGCTCACTCGGAGCACCAGGCCTGCCTGGGCACAGACGGCTAGTTTACGCTGTAGGTTGATTCCACACAGCGCGTTCTTCCTCCAGACCTTTCCAGCGGTCCTTGGATACGAAGCTATTCAGAGACACTGATGTCAACCAGCCAGACACCACCGCCAAGGGGCAGGCCCCCGGGGCCAATTACGTCCCTCTTGGGGCATGACTCAGTCATCACTTAGGAGAGAGGCCACCCTTTCTGGGGGCCATCGGGGCGTGCTATTTGTGGTCCTCCTGCATTTAACTCACTCTACTCTGTGGGTGTTTGTTTATTTATATATCTTGCCCTGTGATTGGAGTGGAAGCTTCTGGTGGGTAAGAGCCAGAACATATTCTGCTCTAGGACCTTTGCCAGAAAATATAACCAATATCCCTCCTATACAATTTTCATTCAAAGAGACCTCAAGGGACTTCCCTGGTGGTCTAGTGGTTAAGACTTCACCTTCCAATGCCGCGGGTGTGGGTTCGATCCCTGGTCAGGGAGCTAAGATCCCACATGCCTCGCGGCCAGAAAACCAAAATGTAAACAGAAGCAATATTGTAACAAATTCAATAAAGACTTTAAAAAAATGGTCCACATCAGAAAACAAACAAACAAACAAAAAACCAAAGAGACTTCAAGACAAGAGAAATATTTCTTGAAGGATTAACCAAAGAATAGGCACTGGTGCTAGAGATTCTATAGAGCTCATGCTGGATTAGACCCAGTGATCAAGAGCTACTTACCCAGGGTGCTTTGCTTAACCGTCACCCTTCCCATCAACTCCCATTAAATTTTCCTGAATTGAACAATTGCCATTATGTCCTCTGCTTGCATTGAGAACTAAGATAAGAAAGAGCCACGTGAAGCACTCTGATTTATTTATGGACGGAAAGTTGTCTAATACTGTATGTGACAAGCTGTCCCATTTTTACGTAAGGTTTTTCCCAAGCATCTTATAGGTACTGTTATACATGTAACATCACATAATACATATAGATATAAAACACTGTAACGTTTGTTGCTATATTATATGTGCTGTTACTGGTCAAATTTCCCTAGTTACCTTGGCCACTAAGATCACAGACTAAATGCCCACCCACCACTAGGAAATACACAGAAGTTCATTTCGAGTAACTTTATCTCTGACTTTATTTTTATACTCCTACTTTCCCTTTACTCAATCCCTATCTTTTTATTTTATCCTGCTGTTTATAAACTGCCCTAAGTTCTTTTAGGACAAATAGAGATATAAATCAATTAAGCAATAGATTAACTTATTTCATAGCTTTATCAATTAAGGTAGGTTAAGTTTTGCTACAATAATAAATAATCCCCCAGATATCAGTGACTTAACACCACAAAGATCTATGTCGTATGTATGTGTGTATTTATTTCTCACACTCCCATCATTTATTTCTCACACAGCATCACTGGGAGCTGTGCTCCAGGCCATCATTGTTCAAAGTTGCAACCTGACCCATGTTCCTCCTTGACATATGCTTCCGTGATGACTACAGTGGGAGAAAGAGGAGAAATTGTGTATTGGGTCTTAACAACATCTCACCTCACTTCTGCTCACATTTCACTGGCCAAAATAAGTCACATGGTCATAATTTGTAATTTTGACTAATTACAAAAAGAGCTGGGACAGACAAAACTACCACTGGTCTGAAAGATGAAAAACCAGAATATAAATTATAAACCAGAATATAAACCAGAGATAAATTTGAGAGTGAAAGAAAGAACTAAAAATAATAAAATTTACATAATTTGTAAAATATTTATATATTAAATAACAAATTGATTTTATCTTATTGATGGGCCGTAAAGTTATTTTACTCCAAAACTAATTTCAAAAATAAAATGCTTTCCCTCCCCACACATCCATCCCCAGAAAATAAAATAAAATAAAATGCTCTCTAAAACTGTAATATATATAGCTGCATACATCAAATTTAAAAACCTTTATGTTGATAATCTGAACATTAAAAAATAATGTAAGCAAAATAATTTATTCTTGGTCTATATCCACACAGTTTCTTAGACATACCACTCTTTAATATTGTATCTCTGAATTTCTCTGAAGAATGTAATTTTTTCAATACGATCTTATCATTTTCGATTTTTCCATAAAATTGTCTGCAGTTTTCTTCAGTGTTGCATGTTATGATTAATAAATTTGAAATTATTGACTCTCTCGATTGACCCTTCTTTGTAGACTACAGTTTTTTAATTGAGACAGCATTCCGCCTCCTAGTGCAGAGATATCTGGTAAGTTTGGAGAAAATTTGGCTAAATGGAGGATATTGTCAATTTCAATTATTTTTCAAATGGAAAAGAGTAAATATTTCACTTTGAATAATTTCACAGATGCTGTCCTTTTGCCTCAGAGTAGTTTTCCTTGACAAAACATGTCAAATAAGTTGTCTCTATTTATGACTCTTTTGAATGGTTCACCAGTTTTAAATGCTGCAAAATTATGGGCCTGCTCAATTTCACTCCATTGCAGAGGAGGGTAGAAATTCACTTTACTACTCTCTGAGCACCACCACAAGGCTCTTCCGTGAACCAAGATATCCCAGACACTCTTACAGAATTTGAATATTAGATGCTGTGCATCATTTCGGTTCTCATTATTTCATTTTTTTCATCTCCTCCTTCTCTTTCATAGAGATAAATCTCCCTCACTTTGGTAGAGATAAAGCACGCAGGTTTTGTTTTCAATCATTGCAATTCACTAAAAGATTGAAAACCTGATGTCATGGGGTGAACCCTTCATTTAATCTTGATTAAATATTTCCAGCTGGTTTTGAACAAAATGAACCAAAACTTAGAGGGTTTGTTTACACAAAACCTCAGCAAATTTTAGGACCCTCAAGTTGGTTCACAAAGGAGTTCTTTAAAAGTTCAGATACTCAAAATCTGATTAATGATAGGCAGCAAAAGGAGAAAGTCTATACTGCCATGCTGAAGTAGTATTTTGTACTCAAAATCAGTTTTGTCACAAAATTTTTGTAGTTCCGTTTCTCTGAGCATGTATAAAATGATTTCATTTCTTACAACTACAGCTTATAATTCAATTGATAGAACAACACGGTTATTAATTATGTGTACACCCAACCAATTCCAAGAACATTCCTAGTCTATAAACGTCTTAATCTAGTAAGAATATCATTTGCTCTACAATATTGTGTTCCATCAAAATTTGTATTTTTATTATCACTGAAGAAAAAAAAACCCTTCAATGTTCAACTTCTTGACAAATTCAATTGTATTCATTTCAGCTATTTCATCTTTGACAGAATTAACTTCCAAAAGCTTTACTTTGATTCCACAAATTGGGTGAAAAGTTGAACCAGTGTTAAAAATTAACTTGGTGGAGATTCTATTTGAAGCATCTGATGACACTGATATAATGCTGGCTTCATACAACTCTTGGAAAAGTTATTCTTCTGCTAGTACAGCCAACACGTCCACTACTATCACTTCACTTTCCATCCATGCCCAGGAAAACTTGGAGTTGAAACTGAGTAAAATTAACTTAGTAAAACAGGCATTTGGTCTAAATGAGTCATGAAATGATATGTAAACACACCTTTTGTAGTTATTTATCCTAATTGTCTTTGAGCACAGACTTGACTACAAACTTTTCAGAGGCATCAGTCCCTTCAACAGACTCCTTTGTGTCTTCTAGTTTCCATGTGGTCAGTGGGATAACTACACCGATGGTATCAACAAACTTTTTGCAAGTTATACATTAACCATTCACTATCCTGAAAGAAAAAAAATTGTTCTTTATTTTGTATTAAGTATGTATTTGGGGTTTTTGAACTCATTGTTACAGAGATTATGTTCCCCCCTCCAAATTTCTAAATACCAAACGATAGAGTAAATACTTAATCGTTGACACCAAAAATAAATGACAAGACCATTCTAGAAAGAATATCCAAATGTCTTATTCACTCTACCACAGAACTTCTCAGCCTCGATTTTCTACACATTTCACGTGTAGCTAACGTATAATTTTCCTCATTTTCCAGTGACCCCACTTTGTGGCCTGGCGGTCTTTGTGTACTTGCCATATCATAACTGGCTGGTATACCAGGTAAATTTCCCCCATCACCACCCAAGACCAGGATTCCAATCATGCTCAGTTGTATCAGGAAGCAAAAGTATCCCGCACACTGCCCTTAAAAGGTAGATGTTACTTATGCTCTGTCTGGAAAGGGAGCTGGATAAATAGAAGTTTGCTATAGCAAGGGACCTACCTTTTACGTGAAATCATACATTATTAACTCGACCACTAAAGCAATAAAGCTAAAAATGCAACCGCTAAAATAATATTGCAAAGTATACAGCTAAAAGTTCAATAGTAAATAAAAATAGAATGCTAAAATATATTCAGTTAACCCAGAAGAAGGAAAGAAAGGAAGAAAAGTGGAACTTAAAACAGATGTGACAAATACAAAACAAATGGCAAAATGACATACCTAAATCCAACTATATCAATCATTACACAGAATACCAATGTATTAAACAGTACAATTAAAAGGTCAAGAGAGAGTGAATTTTTAAAGTAAGTCTCAATTATATGCTATCTACAGGAGACACACTTGAAGCAATTTATTTATAAATAGTTGAAATTAAAAGAAAAGAAAAGACAAACTACGCAAACATATATTATGAGGACCTCTAAAAGAGTTGCATTTCCAAAATCACAGGGCTAAAACACAGGAGACACACTTGGTACTTGCTCCCACCATGGATGAACTAGGTCAAGGGCCAGAGTTTCCTCACACCACTCACCTTCCTCTGAACTTCACCTTCTACAGGTATACCAAAGCCAGCAACCCCTCTCTCCCTGGATCTCTGAGAACATACTCTTCCTAAAAATGCCACTAACTGGCTGCTCTCCTGGACCACGGCATCCCAGGATGGTTTCGGGAGCCAATGGATGGGCCCACACTGGAGCAAGATCCACCTAGAAGAGTAGTTACATAATCGAGGTGGTTTGGTTTGGTTTTATTTTTTTCACTCAAAAATATATCACGAATATCTTTTTTCCCAATTGATTTGAAGACACTTTATCTTTTTGTAATGACTGCATCATTTTCCTTTGTAGTATGAGCCATACTTCCGTTAACTGGTCCCTTAATAATGGCTGTTAAGAGGCTTTTCCAGTTTTCCATCAATCAGAAATTAATGAATATTCCAGTTCATTCTAATACAACTTTCCTCACTGGAACCATCTCCTTCTTATGGTAAATTTTCCAAGCAGGGTTGCTGGGTCAAAGGATATGGGCATTTTATGTTCTGGTATTTGTCACACTGCCTTATAAACAGGTTCTACTAACTTATACTCTTCTGAACTAAGTATCTCTCAAAACCTCAACTAATACTGTTACTTTTTTTCATGCAATCTGTTCACCTTCACTAATAGGCAAAACATGATATCTCAATCATTAATTCGCTTTTTTTCATCATTACGAGGGTTGAACATCTTTTTATATGTTATGACCACTTTATTTCTTCTTTTTGTAAATTGCCTATTCAATCTATTTGTCCATTTGTCTATGTGGGTTTTCTTTTTCTTTTTCTTTTTCTTTTTTAAGGGTCTTGTAGATACTGAGCCTATTAACCCTACTGGAAATGCTGCAAATACCTTTCCCAGTTGGCCATCTGGCTTTAAATTTTAATCTGATTTTCGGAGGGCAGATGCTTTTGTTAAATGTTAGATGTTAAATAAAACTTACATATTAGGAACCTATAGGGTTTTCTGATTAAATGATTAAATATTTAAATTAAATCAGATCCATGTCCTCCTAAATAGCCCACAGGTAATGCAACCTTCCCTCCAGGAGCAATGATCTAAGCTCTGGGGCCAGTAAGATGTCTTCTGATGACACTGTGCTTCTTGCCTCTATACTTTTCCCTTCCCAGCCTCTTCCCCTTGACTTCCAAAGCTCTCACTGAGGCATAATAGAAGCCATCTGCATCATCATCCCCTTCCAAGGCTCCTGTTTTTTTTTTTGTTTGTTTTTTTTGCGGTACGCGGGCCTCTCACTGTTGTGGCCTCTCCCGTTGCGGAGCGCAGGCTCCGGACGCGCAGGCTCAGCGGCCATGGCTCACGGGCCCAGCCGCTCTGCGGCATGTGGGATCCTCCCGGACCGGGGCACGAACCCGTGTCCCCTGCATCGGCAGGCGGACTCTCAACCACTGCGCCACCAGGGAAGCCCGGATCCTGCTTTTTAAAGGTGATGTACCTTCAGAAGTTTAGTCTTAGCATTGGAATCTAGCCCTCTGCCTTTGTGCATTCGTTCAAATAATCCTTAGGAATCACAGCATATGTTTGGCCTGTGTTGGATGGCAAACCCCTTGAAGTGCCTCTCCGGTCGCTAGTGGACTTGCTCGGTTCCATCCCAAAAAGGAAGAAAAGACAGGAAGATCAGCAAGGGGAAAGCCCATGGCAGGACTCTGCAGCTCAAGGTCTTACCCCAGCCTCCTTGTCATGGCTGTGGTTGAAATAGAGGTTGTCATCTGTGAACAGGCCCAGCCTTTTGTCGACAAAGCCCAGTCGTTGCCAAACCTCAACCGCCTCCAAGTGCACCGTGGCAAGGGTTTGCTCAAAGAGATGACTTCACCAGCCCAGGGTAGAGCCAAGAACCGAAATACTTTGTCTTCTGCCGTTTATTTTTAAATCATGATTATGTGTTCCCTCTTCTTTCAAGGACATCAAACATGTAGGAACATTGTGCAGGGACTTCTGGGAGGCCTGGTCACTGGCAAGAGCACAGAGGAGATGTCAGACAGGTGCAGGGAACACTGTATCCATGGAGGATGTTCAAAGCGCTGACCACACTTGGCTAGACTTGCTATTCCATAAGTGTGTCTGGTCCCAAGGCTGTGGTCATCTGGGAAGAGTCATGGTGCACAGGGTTCTCCTCTAAGAATAATACTTCTCCTGCTGCATCCCCCAAAGGAAGCTGCTTATCTTCAAGATCAGGAGGTGAACCTGACATCTTCCTTGGTCTCAGGCTCTTCCAAAGCAACATTTCTTCACTCTGTGCAAATCCCAGCTCTCTGGAGGCTCATATCTTCAAGTAATCTACCCGTTACCACTCCCTATCACTGTTCATTCATCAGAGACCCCAGTGTCAGGTGAACAATTACCTCCACCAACCAAAGTCCCTAGTTGACCTCAACATCTGCACCCAGCACCTGGGCTGCTTTTTTTTTTTTTTTTTTTAAGTTTGTCTGTTTTATTTCCAGACCAGTATCACACACACTCACACGCACACACATACTGCATCCACTCGAACTTGGCCTGGGCTGCTTCTAACTCTCTTGACCTTCCAGTCAACAGTGGCCTTTACCTCCACCCACCTTAACCATCATTCCTTTTGTGACTCCCTAGACCTTGTCTTCATATGTGCTGCTTCACCTCTGAAATCTTGAATTCAGTCACCCTGATTTCCGACCACAGGCTGGAATTCTTTCAGCTCACTCATTTTTATGCACTATCGCTGTACAAATATGTTCCTTCTACTTTGCACATTTTTCAGCCATATAGGGACCTTCTGCCCTCATTTCTTTGGCCTCTTCTCCCTCTCTCCCTTCCTTCCTTCTACTCTTCACTTCCTCCCCCACCCACCTGAAATTTCATGGTTTAACATCAAAATCCCTCTTTTGTCAATACCCTCAAATCAGACCCTTGTCCCTCTGATGTTTCACCACATCCACCCAACAGAACTGCAACCCTGGGTCATTTTGACCGATTCACTCCCTGTGCCTAAAGGTAGGCAGCTAAACCCTTCTGATGAAATTAGCTCAACCCTAGGCTTGGAGTCATTATAAATGTCTGGCCACCAACTAACCCAACACTGCTCTCGTCTTCCCAGAGAGCTGGTTCAGATCTTCTACACTCTCAAACCTCTGCCTCTGCCTCTGCGCTCTTTCACCTCTCACTCCAGGGAGATGACTCCCTCGCCTCCTTCACAGAAGAGACAGCTGCCAGTGGGCAGGAATTTGCCAGATATTTACCATCAAACCTACCAATTGTCCTCTCTGCCTCCTATCCTCCTCCCTCTCACTAAAATGCGAGATTTCCTTCTTTTGCTCAAATCTAAGCCTTCCACTATTCTTCCTCTGATCTTTTTCCACCTGAGAAGTTTCCTTCTATTGACTGTCCACTCTCGCTCTCATCTCCAAATCCTCTGTCTTGCTATTAATTCCCTGCCATCAATACTTAAACGTGCTCAAGTCTGCCTAACGTTAAACAAAGATAAAACAACCTTCCTCGACCCCAAGTACCACCTCAACCCTTCTCAGGCTCTCTTCCCCGGTCATAGTCAGTCATGTTTAACCTTCTTTATTATAAAATAAAACACAGATACAGAAACACAACGTAAACGCATAATGTAATGAATTATTGCAAAGTAAATAAGTTTGCCAAGATGTTCAAGAAATGGTATTTTTCTAGCCATCCCAGAAGCCATCCAGGCACTCCATGTCAGTCATAATTTCCCCTTTCCCAAAACGTAATCTCCATTTTGACTTTCACAGTCAAACACACTCTATTGCGTGTTTTTATAGTTGTATCACCATAGTTGTGTCCCTAGACACTGTAGTTTAGTTTTGCCCGTGGTTTCCTTGATACCTCTTTTGAATATCTATTATCTACATGTTCCCCCTTGATCCCTTTCTTTTCCTTTTCTTCACAATGTTTCAGTTAAAGAACCTCGGTCATCTGACCTGCAGAGTTTCTCCCAGTCTGGATTTTGCTGACTACATACTCTTGGTGAAGTTCTACATGGTCTTCTGTCCTCTGTTTTCCTGTACATTGGCCCCTGGATCTGGAGGTTTGCTCAGGCTCAATTTTGATCCATTCGACAAGGCTATAGGTTGTGGTGTTTCTTTCATCAGGAAGTGTTTAAAGTCTGGTTGTCTTTCTTTTTAAATGTTAGCAATCATTGAGGCACAATGTCTAGACCCTAATTCTATCATTTCCTTTTGTAGCTGAAATTCTTCTGTAAAAGATGTGTCTCCTCTTTCCCAACTTGGTTACATGGTGGTATCGCTGATATGGGACAGACAGGACAAATATTTGATTCTTTCCTTACCCAGTTGTTAAGATAATAAATTTGTTCCATAACATCCTCTCAAGATGACAAGTAGTTTTGGGGGGTTTTAAGTATTATTATGAACTCATGGATTCCTCTCTTTTGCCAGTGGAATCCTCTTCAAAATGGCTCCTTTGTCCCTTTGACATAGCTTTAGCAGTCTTTGATAGCTCCCTTGCTATCTGGTATGACAAGATGTTCCAGGCTTATCTTTTATATTTTCTATCCCAGACCCAGAAATAGCCATTTATCCAAGAAGCCTTGATTTGTCTTAATGGGAAGCGATTTTTCAAGGTCACAGTCTTGGTGAGGAGGATGCTCATGGATACTTAGGCAGACTTCTTAAGAGTACGATCTTCATTCCTCCGTCCCCGTTTACTCCTTAGCCCATCCAGCTTAATTTCTGCCACCACCACTTCCTCAAAAATATTCTTACTAATTGCTAAATGCAACTGGCACTTCTGAGACTTTATTCATAATTGACAGAATTGACCACTCCTTTCTTCTTGAAATAGTAACATTGATATCCATGACACCACCTCTTTTTCCACCTACCTTTTCAAGTGCTTCTTCCCATTCTCCATGGTGACCCTTGCCCAGCCCTTAAATTCTGTGGCCCTGAAAGGACTGAAAACATCTTAAAACTTTTCTCTTTTCACTGGACCTCTCTCTCTGACCTATACCACCGATCCCATGGCTGAAATTAATCTACATGTTGGTAATTCTCAAATCACCTATCATGATCTCTCTCCAGAATATAAGGCTACACTAGCCAGCTCTTCACTTGGGTGTCCTACCCAGATACTTGTCATGTCTCCATTCCTCAACATGGCCCTGCTGTGATGATTCTTATCTCAGTGATTAGGGGCTGCGCCTACCTAGTTCCCTGAATCAGAATCAGAGCATCCACCTTTGACTCATCTCTAACCCAATCAAAACCTGAAACTGACTCAGTCCATGCTCCCACCTAACTGTCCAGCATCTATACACTTCTCTCCACCAACACTACCCTTCCTTCAGCTCATGCTGCCATCACCCAGCAGCATCTAAGCAAAAGCCTCCCTACCTGATCTCCTGCCTCTGGTGTGGCCCCTCCAGTCCATGTCTAATCCTTCTAAAACACAAACTGGATCATGTCATTCTACCATTTAAATGTCTTCACGTCAGTCTTGAAATAAAGTCCAAAATGTTTCTTAAGATATTTTTTTTACAAGACCTCTGCTCTTTTCAGAGAAGTGAGCTGATAAGTTCCCTTTCTGCTTAAGGTAGTTTGGATTGGGATTTCTGTCCCTGGTAAACAAAAGCACCAAATGGATATAATCCTATTGTGACTCAACCCACCTCAGGTCTCACCAGTCCACGGCAGACGTCTGGTCACATTAACAACAGTACGATGGCTCTTAGTTTCCACCTACTGTACAGGGACTCAGCCCCACCCTCCCAAGACTCCCTCAGTCATTTCATGGTAGCAGTTTCCCCAATGGGTGCCTCACATGTGTTCAGGAACAGTCCTGGTCATGTTCTATTATAACACACTCTTGTCAAATGACTGAGGCCAGAAGAGTGAGATAAATCAACTGACTCCATTATAATCATGGGCAGAGGTGGGAGGAGAGTGAGTGTGGTTGGCAGCCTCCACTAAAACCACTCGATCAGCATGGAGGAGAAGCCACCCCATAGAGAAGGGAGAGCTGTTATCAAAGAACAGGGGAAGGAGAGCTGAGCAGACAAGACAACGGGGACCACCAAGGGCAAGGAGGGCCAGCATCAACCACTGATGACAAAATGAAGGCCTAGGGAAGGGGAGAGATGTGCCCATGGTCATGGTCACTGGGAGAGAAAGTTGCAGAGCTCAAACTTGAGCCCCGGGATCCAGGGTGCTTCCCCTGCACACCCACTTCCTTTACAGGAGAGCTGGACACAACTTAGGAAGAGCCAGGAATATTCACGACTTCTCAGGCCAGTTCTTTCCAATCCACTGTCAAGTTTGAGCACATCCCTGAACAGTGGGGCAAAGGCATGATCTGTTTAACAGCCCAATATCTCCCCGACATGAGCACCAGGCTCCCAGGTTCTCCATGATGGAAACTGCCACGAAACGGAGGCCCAGACCACTGCAGCCTTCCTCAACTCAGAAAATGGCCATTTTATGGAGTTGAAGCTTGGCCCTTTTGCCCCAGGCTTGATCCAAATACCTCCTGACTCACACCCACTTCAGCCAACCCTGTGACTCTAAGATCCTGAAATTCTCTCACGTCTCATTAAGCAAATGATCCTGGTCCTTTAGACTTTTCTCTCTCTCCATCCTTCCAGAATTCCCTTTCCCAATTCTATAACCTAAGAGCTCTCCTTTCACTTCTTTCTCTAAGATTTTTCTCCTTTAAACCAAGCCCCAACCCAACCTCCAAATCCCAGACTCCTCAACAGAAAGAAGCCTGAATTGAGAGCAGGAACCCGGAGGGTGGAGCATGCTGGGACTGCTTCCCCGGATGAGGCCAAGCCAGTTCCTCCTCCTCTTGGACTTCAGTGTGCCCTTCCCGATGCCAAGCACACACATGCCAGGCTTTCCCCCATCTTCTGACCCACTATAAGCGTGAAAGATACCCTCTCTTCCCCCTCCCCCAGCCACAATCCTCATGACACCAAATTCTCCAGCACACACACTGGGGCTGCATTCTGCTCCCAGACTAGACCTGAATGGTGGGAAGAGATGGTCTTGGCCCTGGAGACACAGGGGTCCAGGGCTGTTTTTGTTTTAAAAATAAACCACATGACTCTTTCAGATTTGGGGAATGAAGAGCAAAGGGAAAGGGGATATAAGAGAAGCTTCAGGGCTGATTGCCAAAAATGTTTCCCAGCCCCCAATTTCTTTAACTGGGAGAATCTCACGGGGGAGCCAGCCACATGGTCTTGATTTATTACAACTTCACTCATCAGGCTGGTATCCTTTCAGGCGTATTGAACGGCCAACAGGCAAGAGCCTTTTCAAAGCCCCTTCCCCTCCGTCCTGGGGCTGGCCGGTGGCCAGGAGAGAGGCCCTGAAGCAGGAGCCTTGCGCAGCCTCCCAGGAAGCTGCTTCTGCTGGATAACATCCCCCCACGGAGCCAGAAGAAAGCTCTGCAGAGGATCACATGTAACAGAGATCACACAGGGACAAATGGTTCAAGGAGTCAAAGTCAGAATG
Organism: Neophocaena asiaeorientalis asiaeorientalis; assembly: GCF_003031525.2. NCBI lineage: Eukaryota > Metazoa > Chordata > Mammalia > Artiodactyla > Phocoenidae > Neophocaena > Neophocaena asiaeorientalis. The sequence goes on from NW_020173656.1 coordinate 2,147,213, forward strand.
GAAGCCGTGGGACTGGACATAGGTGTGACGGACACATGTGACCATGGGTATGAACGACAGCGTGGACAGTACCACACACAACCAGCCTCCTGTGGGCGTCAGCCCCTCCCCCCGCACTGGTTCACACTCACATACAAGGGCCACCGTCCCTGCCTGCTGGCGAGACACGCCCAGTGAGCTCTGTCCCTGCCTGTGGCTGGGACACCACTGACTCCCAAGCTCCCTGTGAACTGGCTGTTGAACCCGTGCACACACTCTTGCTACAGACATACACACACACGCAGACTCCCAAAGAGTCCGTCTTCAGGAAAAGCCATTTTAGCTGTGCCAGGAGTTCACTCCCCGATCTGGGTGAAGAGTAGGAATAAGTGCATCTGCTCTCCACAGCCGCCTGCAGGACACCGTCTCTTCATTGAGGCCCTGCGCTGTGATGGATCCTTGCAGCTGGCACCTGTGCCCAGGTGTGTGTCTGTGGCAACAAACATGTGCAAACATGTACAAACACCAAAGCCGTCAGACACACACAGACGAAGAGCAAGTTCCTTCTGGAGTTGGCCGTTGGAGGTCAGGGGTGATCTCTGGAAAGTCAAAGAAGGGGGCACCACATAGCTCACCTGGTGGCTTTTTCTAAGCATCATCCTAAAGCCGGCAAAGGCATAAACCCAGCCCCAGTCTAGCACCAAGACGCATTTTCCCACCAAAGGATCCTTACTAGACGGTCCTTTCCCGAGAGCCAATCAGGGGCCATGTTTCCTGACTTCTGAGCAGAGCCGGGCCTGAGCGTGTCTCCTTTCCCAGCCAGGGGTGCCTGTACCCCAGATGCCCAGCCTTCACACGCTTTTTTTTTTTTTTTTTTTTTTTTTTTGCGGTTCGCGGGCCTCTCACTGCCGTGGCCTCTCGCGCCACGGAGCACAGGCTCCAGATGCGCAGGCTCAGTGGCCATGGCTCACGGGCCCAGCCGCTCCGCGGCATGTGGGATCTTCCCGGACCAGGGCACGAACCAGTGTCCCCCGCATCAGCAGGCGGACTCTCAACCACTGCGCTACCAGGGAAGCCCCCCTTCACACGCTTTTATTCACAGGCTGCAGATAAGCCCCTCAGATCTGTCCTGGGGCCCAGCCTGGCTGGTGGAGGACTTCCGAGCTCTCTGGGGCTCAGTCTACAACCAACCAGGAGACCCACTGTGTGTGCAAAGGATGAGCCAGCCTGGGTATCCCAAAGGACAAGGTCTCCGACCCCCAGCTTAGGGAGGGGAGGCGTTTTATGATTGGGAAACACACCGATGGTGACAGAGGAAAGAGTCAAGCTCAGCAGCTGGCTGTGCTATTCCCCAGACCAGGAAGTCCTAGGACATGATGTTGTCCAGTCAGGTGGCTTTGATGCTTCCCTAAGCACCTCCCAGCTACACTCAGTTTTGGGAAAACTCCAGGGTTGTTGGTCTTCACAGATGATCACAGAGGATGGCTCTGGAAGAGGATATAAACCAATACCTCATTTTCCGAATGGGAAACTGAGGCCAGAGGAGAAGACTGTCCTGTCCAAAGCAGTGCAGAGCTGGGCCGTGAAGCCAGCCTGGTCCAGCAACTGAGAACACAGGCTTTGGAGGTAGGAGGTCCTGAGTTCAACCCAAACCCCACTGTGGCCAAGGGCCAACACCAGCTTCTCTAGAACGAGCATCCTTGCTGGTGAAATAAGAACCCCACTAGCCCACGGAGTTAGGTGAGCACTAAACAGGACGCTAAATGGAAGAATCCAGCATGTAGTAGATGCTTTGTAAATGCAGAGTCTGCCCCTTCCTGCTTCCTCATTCTTCCACCCCTCCGAGCACAGACTTGGCTGCTTCCTGACCATTTGATCAGATGATGCTTTGGAGACCTGGCCCAAACTGAGACGACTGCCCCAGTGGATGCGAGCACATCAGCTCAGCCTCTCCCAGGGTCAAGGCCAGCTGGAGCTCAAGATTCCAGGAAGACCCCCTCCTTCCAGTGAGAGCCCAAAGCCTGCATCACCCTTCCCCTTGTGCTCCAATCCATCACAATAGTAGTACCAAGAGGGGAGACCCCTCCTCGTTTGGTGGCCCTCCCCGAGAAGGAAAGAATCCTGATTCATAGCGTCGCACAGCCCCATATGTGGCTGAGGACCCGGGCAGTGCCCTTGCCGTCCGTGGATCCTGCAGGGCTTCCCTGAGCTGGAGGAGCACACAAGCTTCGTGGCCCCAGAAGGCAGAGCCAGGACCCAGGGCAGCTACAGGCTGCTGGGAGGTCAGGGGAGTATCGTGCCTGCCACGCCTATACCACTTTCCAATATAAAAAGCATTACAACATGCTTCCTATCTATCTTCTCAACTCCGAGTATAATGGGCCCTCTCAAAACATGATGACTCTTGGGCTTCCCTGGTGGCGCAGTGGTTGAGAGTCCGCCTGCCGATGCAGGGGACGCGGGTTCGTGCCCCAGTCCGGGAAGATCCCACGTGCCGCGGAGCGGCTGGGCCCGTGAGCCATGGCCACTGAGCCTGCGCGTCCGGAGCCTGTGCTCCGCGATGGGAGAGGCCACAGCAGTGAGAGGCCCGCGTACCGCAAAAAACAAACAAAAAACCATGATGACTCCAAGATGAATCTTAGCAGGGGAGGACCATCCGCCAAAGACTATACTAGGAATTTCCCCAATGGGTAAGCGAGGAAGGAGGCGGCTTTGAGGTCCTCCCCAGAGATGCCTTCCAGGCACCAGAGGGTTCGAGTCTAGCTCCATCAAAGTTTCAGGACACTGATGGACAACCCAAGACATCACATAGTGAGAAGCTGGTTGCTTTTATGGGGCTCAAAAGGATACCTCCTAGGCCAGGTATGTCCAACAACTTAGCTGCAACTCCCCAGCCCAGAAAGGCCAAGCTAAAATGCCAGGCCTCCCTCCCCAACCCAGAAATTGGAAACTCACTTGCCACGTGAATCTAGCAGAGCAGGACCTACTGCCTTGACCCAGTGAGAGAACTAGGCCACCCACTGGGGGGCTCCCTGTGATTGGTGCCTGCAGTGAAGCATTCCAGGCTGAGCCTCCCAAGACACACACTCTGTCTGTTCAGTCTCCACGCCATTAACAAGCAGAGATTTCCCTAGGCTGGTCCTCAGCAGGCTAAATGGGGAGGAGGAAGGCAGATTTCCCAGGACAAAGAAAGTCACTTTGTCCAGGAACTTGTCATAGCCAGAGCGGGCCATCTCTCCTCTCTGGATTCTAAGACCTGCCACTAAGATGTGCTAGGGGTGGTGAGAGAGAAGGGGCACTGGGGTCCAGTATAGTCCAAGCCCAGGGAGTGGAGGGAGCCCGGTGGTCCACAAAGAGTACTTCAAACCGCAGAGGAGAAAGAGGAAGCTCTCATGAAGACACAGGACCCCTCAGCTCTGCCTTAATTCTTGGGGCTTATGGACACTCTGTAGCCATTTGGTTTTATTTTGTTTTGTAAAGGTAGGGATGGGGTAAGAATCAGAATGTCATCTATCACCATGTCCTTACAGGTGACCCACCCTGGTGGTTTTCAAACTATGCTTGAAGGAGCCCCAGGGTGCACAGGTCCTTTAAGGGGCGCTGGGGAGCAGACTGAAGGGGCAAGGTAGGGCCCTGCTACCCTCCACCCCACCTTAAAAGAGTAATTCCGAGCTTATCTATTCTATGTGTGGAGCTTTTCGTTTGAAAAAAGGCTCTCACGGATCCTTAAAAAAAATTTTTTTTTGGATACTTCTTGCTTTTTACAAGAGAAAATAAAACCAAGGCGCAAAGAGAGAATGGAATTGGCAAAGGCCACCGAATGGGATGTGATGATCTCCTGAGTGTCCAGCCAAAGTTCTTTTCATGCAATTCACCCAAACTTTGGTGCTACTTTAAGGGAAAAGGCACTACATAGGAATATTGAAAGTGAGAGGTGAGGGGCAATTACTCTCTAATTGTGGATCATAAGAAGTGCAAATGGATGGGTTTATTTCTCTGGACAGAAACCACACACAATCCAGGCTTGGACAGAGCACCTGGGACCTGGGCAGGTACCCGTGCTAGATTGTTCCCAGGTCAGATTGATGGCCTCCACATCATCAGGCCCAGTTTCAGGGCCATCACAAAGCCCGGTAAATGCTTCACTTTCCTGAGCCTGTCCGTGAACTTGAGCATAGAGACAATCCTAGGGGATTTACCTGGCTCAGGTATGGAATCTTTCAAAGCCCCAGACGAGAAGGCCCCAGGCAGGGCCCCAGCGGGGCTGAGTCAGTGTCAGGAGGAGACATGGTGTCAGCGTCTAGCTAATGCGCAAATAGATCATGAATAATTTGCTGGAAGCAGCTGAAGGCCATACGCATTCTACAGCCATCAAATGTAGACTGTACATTGTTTTTAAACTTATTTCATTTTCTCTTTTGCCAAAAAAGGGGGGGAAAAAAGACACAAGTTTTGGGCCATGAGATCAACCCACTTCATCTGCTCTATGTCCCTGTGTTTCTCCAGGCCTGGACTTTTATTGGTGTTTTGTCTGCAATGGGCTTTGGCCATGTAAATGCAAACAAAATGAGGTAACTCACACTTAAATCTTCTGGCTATATCGTGGCTGAAGGCTAGAGCCTCTGAGTGTCGGCAGAGATAGACAGGCAGGCAGGCACCCCAATCAAGTGGTGGCCATCAGGCCACAGATTAGGGGTTCAGACCAGTGGTCTGGGATGGGGAGGCTCGGGAAGGCAGGACAGGATGAACTTAGCTACAGCCTGCGGGGTCTGCTTCACGACACCGGGCACTGAGAGTCGCTATGTCCTGAGCTACAGTGGGACCCCCATTCTGAGTGTAGCACCAGGGGAATTCACTGCCCTGAATGGTCCACACAATCCCTGGTAAGGAGAAATGGCCAAAAGGAGACCACAGCCCGTCCTCGCTCATCCTTGCAGAAGTGAAGGAAGAGAGAAAAGCAGGAGGGGGTCGGGCACGGGGACGGGTGCAGTAGGACACAAATAAGGAGAGAGATGGGACGTCCAGCGGCCAGGAGGCTGGGGACTGAGCCCAATTTGATTTAGAAAAATAAGTGTGACATTTCTTATGCCCAAATGACACGGATCAAATTCACACTGGTTATACTTGTTTTAAGTGTATCAAGCTTAAAGTTTGCCAGCTGTCTACACCCACAGATACTCAGCACCCATTTTTCTATCAGCTCTTTCGCTGTGACTCTGCTCAGCCCCAGCAGATTCCCTACACACCGAGGCTCGCTGACACTCCAGATCCTGCAACAGGGGATGGGCAGGTTCTTTCTGCCACAAGGGAAATTTGGGGCCTGGCTGAGGCCTTTGCATTTAGAGAGCCATTGGTAAACACCTGAAATGCTCCCAGGTGAAGAGGAAACAGAACCCTCCCGTCGGGGGCAGTGGGATTTTCCCTCCCTCCATGTATTCACCTATTCAACCAAAGTTTCTGGGGCCACTTCACTAGACACATCCAGTGCTCACCAGTGTCTGTTTCTTTTCTTCTTCCTGGAAGTAGAAGACCCTCTCACAGTTAGAGGGGGCCCCGCAATTAATTCTAGCCAATGGGCTGTAAACAGAGGTGATGAGTGTCACTTCCAGGCTGGAGCGGTTGGGGGACCCTCCTTCATCCCCTTCTACCACAGCATCAAGAGAGACCATGCTCCAGACGATCTAGATGCAAGTGACAGAGCTTCCGGCAGCTTAGGACTTCGAATGACTGCATGGAACAGAGTCTCTGCCCCTGATCTGTGGTGGACAGGAAGCAAAAGCAAGAAATGAAACACTGTATTAACCCCTGAGATTTCCAGGTTAATCTGCAAGCTAACCTAACCTAGCCTGACTACGACAGTGGCCAACCCCATAAAACCTGTCCCAGAAACAGGAGTTTTGGGGGGAGGGTCAGAAATCAGCAGGATGGAGAGAGAATGGAGAACATAGGGAGAAAAGCCACGGAAAGCAGGGCCTGGGGGCTGCCAAGGGGAACTTTGCCAAGTTCATGGTCTCTGGAGGTCAATCCCGCCCTGTCCCATCTCAGCCAGCAGCTATCCTCCACCACCCGGAAACGCCCTCTGCTCTGCCCCCTCCCCAGCCCTCCCGGGTCATCCATCAGAGCTGCGTGAGGGGTGGGAGAGACCACCTGAAGGTGGAGACGTGAGCAGCTGCATAATTCAGGGCGCCCAGTGGGAACTGAAATATGAGTCCTCTTGTTCAAAAGTTAGGAAGAGTTTCAGGATGGTGATGGTGTGAGGCCCTTCTAAGCACGGACACCCATGGAGTGGGGAGGTCCCGAGACAGAGGTACAGGCAGGGGCGAGAGCCTCACACGGGGTCTCCGAGCCACTGCGGCTGAGTCATGGCACCCTGTTCCTAAAACACCCCCAGGAAAAGCAGCAGCTCCTGGAGAAGCCCAATGGGACACACAGCCAGGGCATAGCACACGTGCATCCCCCAAGGCCAGGCCTCCCCCTGCACCCCGTGTCAGATGGGATGCTGGGGGAGCTGAAGCTGTGAGCTCAGCCCCGTGGAGGCCCCAGAGGTGCAGGCGTGAGGTTCAGACCCGCCACCTCCCAGGGGCTGCCGCCATCAACAGAGTGAAGAAGGATGAGTCACTGTCACATGGCCAGGCCAGGAAAGAGGCCGCCAGGGCTGAGCTCTCTGGCAATCCCTGGGTGGCACTGGGCAGCCTCAGGGGAGGCACTAGGACATGTCAGCAGCAGCGGGCTCAATGCCAGGGGTGGGGGGAGGAAGTTACACGCTGGGACGGTACCCAAGGGCTCAGGAACCTTGCCCACCCAGGAGGACCACATCCCCACAAGCTCAGGGCACATTCCCACCCCTCGCTCCCCATCTCTTTGGTCCAAAGCCGCAACCTGAGGTGGGGAAGGAGGTCTGGTCTCAGCCCCAAAGCCAACCTACTTCATGACCCTCGGCACGGCTCCCCTCTCTCTCCCAGCTTATTTCTTCCACAGTAAAATCCAAAATTGGGTTATATGATCTCAGAGGCACTGCTGTCTCCAAAATCATGATTATTCCTGAGAGGACTCTTCCTCGAGTGGGACAAGTCACGCTAGCCTTGGGGACTGAGTTCCAAGTCCCCCTAAGAGCAGACGGGGAGACAGGGCTGCATGACTTTACCTCCTTCCCAGCTTTTCTGGAGCCAACCTCCTTGCGGGGTCCCGGGGCCCCTCTGCTCAGCCACAGGTCGTGTGGTGTGATTTCACACCATGGGGGCACCCCAGGCTGGGGCTTTGCCGTGGAATCAGCCAGAAACTGTCGTCCAGCTGGCAATGTGTGGGATCTCGGACAAAGGCCATGTGTAAATCACCCATAAAATCTCTCTCTTGCTCCCCACCGAGCTCTAATGGACCCCATAGAATAATTTACGAAGCCCAAGTGGGGAAGACTTCATCCCTCACCCAGGGCCATAAAGCATAGGGTCTCCTGGTCCTTCCCCAACAGTTCCACGGGCCCCAGGCTGGAACAGGGGACCTCCCCTCATGCACGTGCTTCCAGTCCCAACCCAGGGGTCTATTTCGGTCCTGTGAAGGCTCGGGTGTCACGGCCTCAGAATAAGGACGTGGGCAGACGCACAGGGATCCCAGGGCTATTCATCACCATCGCTGCCCCCAGGATCTACAGCATACTCATGTGGAATTCCAGAAAATTTTTCCAGATATCTATTTCATTATTAAAATCAAGGCGATGACTGTATAGAGTTAAAAAGTCAAATAGCGCAGAAACTTACACAATGAAAAGAAAAACCCCCATCTGACATTGAAATAATCATCTCATGAGTAGAATCTAGTCCCCTCTACAGATACAGAAACTGCAGGAAGAGAGATCAAGTGGCTAGTCCAGGGTCACTCCGCTGGTCTGTAATGGAGCCCAGGCCCTCCGACCACCTGAGGTGACCAGTCCCTCGGGATGGCATTTGCTACCCCTTCTGGAGCTGGGAGCTTCAAGGTGCCTCCTGTCTAATTCCTGAGCCCCACACAGACCCGTATGCACGGCCTACCCTAAAGAAAGATGGGACTGAAGCTGGTTTCTGGCCCTTCTTGTGCCCGTGTGGAGTCCCCAGCTCCTCGTGAAGCTGGCTCCATCACGTCCCCGTGCACGGCTCACACTGAGAGGGTCTGAGCTAGGGCTGGAGAGACCTGGGAAGCAAGAGGGAGGAATTGTCCCACCTGGCACCCAGGGGATGGGGGCCCTAACCTTCAGAGCAGACTCCAGGGGAGGGTAAAACACAGACCGGTGGCTTGAATGAAGAATAAATGAATGAGTATCTCATCTGGGGACAAATAAACTTGCAGTACCATTGGGCCCTGAGGTTAAAGTCCTGCAGGCCATGAGGAAGGCAGCCAGAGACCACCAGGGCCAGACCACCTGCTGGACATGCAGGGCCCACCCCAGCTGTGGCAGGATGACAGTGTCCGGGGGGGCTCACATTCTGAGCAAGAAACCTGCACCACCTGGACCTGGCCCAGCCAGAGCTGTGTGATCTGGGACGAGTCCCAGAATCATCCGAACCCCCGAAAGCACCCAGAAGTCTAGGGAACTGAATGTTAGGAGAGCCCAGGATAGAACGTTTTATGTCCTTAAACAGAATCGCAGAGAGGAGGAGAAAGTCATCTGTGATGGTAAACTTCTCCCCACCCCAGGACAGGGTCCTCTCAGCAGCCATCCTCACTCACCTTAAATACTTTCAAGGGCATTCACACCCCTAGAAGTCTGCTCATTCCTTGGTTCAAATTTGTATTTTTTGAAAGTTTTTTTTTTTTAAATTAGACTAGAAACTGCCTTTTTGTAATTTCTGCTAACCAGCTCACGTCTAATCTCTTATAGCATATTTTTGCCACATTTTCTTCCTCCATAACATGTAACTGCTGGCCTCCAAATGTGCCTCATGGGCATTCACGCATGCGTTCATGCAACACATTTTATTGAGCATCTACTAGGTGCCAGGCACTGGAGCAGAAGAGGGCATGAAAAAGACAAAAACTCCTGCCTCACAGACCCTATATTTATTACAGTATTGCTTATAATAATAATAATTAAAATACACAGTATGTCAAATGGAGATAAGGAGAAAAAGAAACAAAGCAGGGAAGGGGGTTAGTACTCAGGGTAAGGTTTTAGATAGAATGGTCAAGAAAGCCGCATGGAGTAAGGACTTAAAAGGGGGGAGGGAGCAAGCAAGTCATTCAGGGGGAGTGATAGGTGCAAAGGCCCTGAGGCAGCAAAGGCTGGGGCACAGATGGGCTTCAGGACAGGCACGATTCTACGGAGTCTGGGGAAAACTCCACCCTTAGCGCTCCACTCAACAAGGAAACGGGAACGCAGGGGAATGAGAAGGACGTCTCGGAGATGAACCTTGAATCCGCTCTCACTTCTTTTATAACGTACGTTAGTACTTTATTATCTGCAACAGATTATGCTGGCAACACACCTCACAATGAAGACGACTCCCCAGGGCAGTGCCACACCATGCTGAGAACGCTCTCCTAGCGACCAGCACAACCAACACAGCTCTCTCCTTGGAGAAGAGAAGGGAGCTCACATCCCTCACTGTCCTGTCACCCTCCTGGACCCCCTCCAGCCTGTCTAGGTCAATCAATCAGTCTCCATCCTTCTTTAAATCACGATGTGCAGCTCACAACATGAAAGATGGAGAAAAATACACACTGCGTATCCGTTCACACGCAACTCAGGTTGCCTTAACCCAGACGCGTGACCTCCATGTTGGGGAGTCCGCACGCGGGCCCGCCCTCCCC
>NW_020173656.1:2157034-2162487 GCF_003031525.2 Neophocaena asiaeorientalis asiaeorientalis
CGCGGGCCCGCCCTCCCCCCCGCATCCACGTCACCTCCAATACCAGAAACATGAATCACTCGGATCCTTTCCCTTTTTTTAAGATGTTCCCAGGAAAATCTGTATTTAATTTATGGGCAATTTATAATGGAAATAGACCATATAAAATGTATACAAATGTGTAGGACTGTATATAGGGCTTGGAAGGAGACAGCAATTAACGTGCAGGGTCTCTTCCCCGCTGCCAGGTAGACGTTTGGATTGCCTGTACTTTCATTAAACTTAAACCAGAAAGGGCTCAGGGGCCGAGGTCCAAACATTCCTCAACTCTACAGAGGACGTCAGGACACAGAGCCGACGACAATACATTTCACCAGGATTGCCAAAGCCCTGTTTAAGTTTAGAAGATGTCTGTATTGCATTACTTGGACAGAGAGAGCCAGCCTCTGCACCACAATCAATTTTCCGGAGAAACAAAACCATTTCCAACCAAACCAACCCCAAACCAATGTGAGGCCGCGAGGGTTTGCAAGGCAGTCAGCAGACACACGGCACACCTGTCTTCTGTCCCCACTCTGGGCTCCTTGGCCTCCAAAGGCAAGACAGCTGCTGCTCCCAGCCTAGGGCCGCCCTGCTCAAGTCAAAGAAGAGTTACAGAGAACTTCAGAGTTGCCAAAAGTTATTTCCAGGGGACTTTGATCAACTGATGCTGTAATCTCTGAAAGGAAACATACTTCATTTAGAAGGTATTCTTTGGTGTCATTCCCAAGGAGAAGGCATACTTGTTTTTGGAAGAGCAGAGCGCTTTCTCTCTCTCTCTCTCTCTCTCCTTCTTCTTCTTCTTCTTCTCTCTCTCCCTCTCCCTCCCTCTCCCAGCCATGAGCACTCGAATTATGATCGTACACAAACAACCTTGCTGAACACAGGGAAAGACCATAGAACATGCTGTCAGCCAGAAAAACATGTTTTCAACAATGCCCCATTAGGAGCCAAAACCCTAGATGGCGACAACACCATAGCCTAAGGGCCAAATCCCAGGCTCCAGCCTTTCCCGCCCACCCCCTCACTGGTCTCCTGCAGTCCCCACCCCCTGAGGATTCCTCCGCTCTGACCCCATTCAGGGTGAGACCCGAGTGTAACAGAGGCAGGCCCCCCTAGAACACATATGGGTCCCTCGAATCCCTTGGATGCCATGGTGAAGGGTGGTACATTTAAATAAGTTTTTCCTGGCATATTCTGACATGGCTTAGATCAACTACCTCATTTTTCAACAATGAAAAGATTAAACAGTTGTTAAGAGTTATAATATGATTTAGTATGCTATTAAGCAGAGATGTAAACTATCAACGTTTAAGTTTCCAGAGAGAGACTTAAATATCAATTATATTCGAATCCAGTTTGTATCCAGCTGCCCCCACGTCCCCATCCAGAAGCCCACATCAGGGGCAGCTCCCTGCCACTGCCATGGGCACACACAGCCCCTCCGAAAACAGCTTTGGAAATCCAGTTCCCGTGCGCTGGTTTCATGAGAATTTGTCGCGGCCAGGGAAACCAGACTCAGGCTGTTCACGACACTTTTTTTCCTTTAAATGGAGAACGATATCAAGTTTTGGAGACATTCTGGGGATATGTCTCCGCACCGAATGATGGGAAAGGACCGTTAAGTACCTGATTTGAAACCAGAGTAGGACTCTAACTTCTGAACTCTTACTGGTTCGGTGCTGACAACTTTTCAAAGTGTTTTTGTTTATTTGTTTGTTTTTTCCAAATTACCTTGTAAGGCAAAATGCAAAAGAAAAAAAAAATTCTTTTCTTTACCTGTTTCCTCTCCTTGCATTCACGTTTAAAAATATGGGTTCTTGTCTCACTTTACTCCCCAAACCATTCAGCCTGAAAACCCGCAGCCCCTGCTGTTGACATCTTCCCGATTCGCAGAGCCCCATTTACATAATGCATCGACAGCCGTGCATCCTGCCTCAGTTCACCTCCAGGCCCCTGGACAGGTTCCGACACCATGGGCCTCATCAGGCGGATGACTCCGTAACCCATTTTATCCATGGCAACTGCAGGATGGAAGGGAAGGCAGACCCCACTGCGGGAGGAGTTCTGGGTCAGCTTTCACAGAACACAGATGTGCCCTCACCTCCTGACTGTCTCTCTCCCTGTTCACTCCAACTAGAGCAGATCATAGCGGAACGGCACCAGCAAAGCAGGCTCTTGACACTGCCTTGTGGTCCAGCCAAGCCCCCTGTCCCGGCCAGACCCACAGGCCCCCACCTCCCTCCATCGGACCCCGGGCAGCTTTAAAGATGATAAAGAAATCTGTGCGTGGGGAGCATCACCGTCCTGCTCTTGACAAGCGTCCGGGGGAAGCGGCTGAAAGAACATGTGAGAAAATGTTTTGCAGGGTGACTATCTCCTGACCCCAAACTACTGCTGCCCAATATCCAGGAGACCAGAAAGTCCTTATCAGGGCAAGATCGTGGTTGCAATTATTTAAAAATGCACATTCCATGTTTTTCAAGGGGAAGCCAGACTCCCCAAAGTAACAGTAAATCAAAACAGAAAACCACGGCCGGGCATGAGGCAAGCACGTAGCCGCTGATGCGGCTTAGAGGAGAGACCTTCCACGGCTGCTGTGTGTGTGCCTCCACCGTCAGTGCAGCGACTCTTCCCCAGTCGCCAGGTGTGAGGCCCTTGGGGCTGGTGAGACGCAGCCCGGTGACCTGGAAGTTTCCCGCCTCTCTGCCTGCTACTCTCTCCAGCCTGCTGCAGAAGAAGAGACCCGGGGTCCATTTCTTTTATGACTTGTTTGGCTTTCCAGTTGTGCTCCTGGACAGCTTGTGATGAGCAGGGAGGGGTCTCTGACCCTTTTCCTCACGTACCCCAGCTGGCTGCACCTGCCGGGCCTCTGGCTCCAAAGGATGGGCCTTTATCTGGGTGAGAGGGAACCTCGGTGTATCAGTCACCGCGTCCCGAGCACTGTTGCCAGAGGCCAAGATGGGTTCTCGCCCTGAGGAGGTCTCCCTGCGTGTGTGTGTGAACACCACACTCACACACGCACACAGCCACACACCTCCCAACAGGCACACTCACACACCTGCCGGCACACGCGTGCAGGGCTCTCTGAGTGACAGACCCTGGCACGGCTGGCGGCAGGTCACCCGCAGCCTCGGCCTCCAGAAGAACCAGGGCTCCTTCCGTGCTTCCTGGGCCGGGCGTGTGTGTGGGAGTGTAAGGGCTGGATTTGGGACCTGGATAATATAAATAACGGACCACCATACTCAGATCGTCTTGTTTCCATGCAACCACAATCCCATGACCCTCCATTACTCTCCAAGCCACTCTTGTCATATAATATATGAACTATGCATAAACATTTCTGGGTTATGATGGGTTTCCTAAAACTAAGAGAATTTCAGCCATAACACTGACATTTTGTTTCTGGAAATTAAAGCCTGGGAACAGTGGAAATAAAGTCCATCGATTTATGAATCGTGTTTCCGCACACAGCTCAGTTCCCAGCGCCTGTGGGGAAACAGAAACGCGATCTCATTTCTGATGGCGTGGCCACTGAGGCCAGCAGGCCTGACTCTGCTCGGTTTTCCACTTCATACCAGGAAGCTGGACTCTCCAAATAAGGGCCCTGCTGAAACCCAAGTGAACAAATACTTCAGGAAAGGACAAGGACACACCCAAGTAAGAGGGGCCTGTTCATTGCTCCTGGGACACGGGCATCCCCTACCACTGCCCGGCTGTGGCACGAAGGGGACAACAATTCAGAGATGCTGGGACAGGAGGCTGGGGCCGTTCATCTGGGCCGTTCCTCAGACACCAGGTCTGCACCCCGCTGTGAACCAGGCCTGGTGACATGGTGCGGGGACTGGTTGGTGTGTCAGCCTGTCCCCTGGCTGTGACCTTTTGCTGACGGCGGACACGGACCCCCGACACCCAGCAAGCTGGAGGCCCGACCAATGTTTGCAGAATGATCACTAAGGGAGGTTTGAAAATGGCTTCAGGGAGGCAAAGAGGGAGTGGTGCCTGGCATGGAGGGAGGGCTGAGAGAAACCGGGAAGCTTAACACACAAGGTGGGATCTGGGTATGGACGCGAGGGTAGGATCTCAGCAATGCCGGCGGGAGAACAGACTAGGTGGAGGGAACCCAGGGCAAAGCTAAGGGGTGGGGCCGGGGGCGGGGGGGAAAAGGAAGAGCGGGAACGGCGCTTTGATGAGTGCTTTGGAGATGAGAAGGGAATCAGGGATGCAGCAGTTGGGATAAAGACATCCCTGGCGATATCTAATAAACGTCCTTTATAAGATTAAGGAAGTTCTGTTATATTCCTTGTATGCTCAGGGATTTTTTATAATCATCATAAATGGTCATTTAATTGTATTATATTTTTATTAATTTATCAACATTATACTGAAGGTACTAGCTAATGCATTTAAGAAGAATAAATAAAATATGTAAGCATTAGAGGCTTCCCTGGTGGCTCAGTGGTTGAGAGTCCACCTGCCGATGCAGGGGACACGGGTTCGTGCAAAAAAAAAAAAATTTAAGCATTAAAAAAAAGAGAGAGAGAGAGAGACCCATGGTGATGCTTCTGTGCTAGAAGGGCTCTGGGATGGCCTGGAGGGGCAGCCTGCCACCTGCACGTCTCACTCCCGCTCCTTCCTGGATGCTTCTGTCTGCAGGGTTTCCTCAGCCAGGATGGCCTCTCCACCCCTTCCTCTAGGATAAACCTATCCCTCCCTCAAGGCCCTGCTCAAACTCCACCTCTTCCAGGAAGCTTTCCCTGAACTCCTCGGAAGGCAATAATGCTCCTCTTCCTCCCCTGTTCCTATTTCTACTGAGCACAGTCTGTTCTGCCCAAGCCAGCCATCAGTTTAGGGCCGTGACAAGGCGGAGGAAGCATTTCAGGGCTCACAGTATTGCCGCAGAGGGCAGCGCTCTACTGGAAGAAGGGCCACTTCCTACACCATCAGTTGCCCCCGTGGTGTGACTTAACCCAGGCCGAGCACACAGGACTGCAGAGAGGGACCTACCAATCCTGAGGAAGACTGGCTTGGGAGGGGGTGATCCAGCCCGCCTAGCCCCTCCCCACTTCCCCATCCTGCAGGGACCCTGCCTGCCTTCCCAGCCCTTGACCCAGGAACCAGGACTTCAAGGCTCCTGTAGAAAGAGACTCCCGCACCCAGTTCAGGGGGCAGCCCTTCCTTCTGCGCCTCCCCACAGAACACCCAGCCACCCGACCTCACCAGGACTCCACAGCTAGAGACCATAGTCAGCACTCATTAAAGCCAGGCAGTGTGGCCTGCCCAGTGCCAACACTTTCTGGCCACCATCATGTCCAGCCAGCCCAGCTCCCAGGAGGCCAACTAGGCCTGCCGGCTGGCACCATCCACCCCCAGGGGCAACCTGTCTGGTCAGAGCATCTGAAAACTTCCCTAGCTCTGTGACAAATCCCACTTTT
>NW_020173656.1:2162613-2280880 GCF_003031525.2 Neophocaena asiaeorientalis asiaeorientalis
GAGGGGGAGAAGAGGCAGGAGGGCGGCAATAGCCCTGGTCTTGGTCCTTCCCACTGAGGAGGAAGGTGGGAGACTGTCCCTTGCCTCTCCTGGTGGGGTGAGGCGTGGGCCTACAACAAGGCCCCCCACCTGCGAAGAAGCCAGAGCCCGCCCCAGGCCTCTGGGTCCACAGCACAGACACAGGCCCCAGGCCTCTACCCTGGTCATAAGGAAGACACAGAACACGTTTCATGGATTATTTACGGGGCAAACACTCACATGACGATTCTTTTTTATTCATTTTTATTGGGTGGTCGTTTTGCAGCGTTGTGCTGGCCTCCACTGGCCTCCACGGCACAACAAAATGGATCAGCCATCGATGAGGATGATTATAATCTTTGTGACTTTCTGTTTGAATGAATAAAAAAAAAAAAAACTTCAATTTTCTGCCTGGCAAAACTTCCCAAGTACCTAAATAATTCTAAAAAGTCTAGTAAATTACCGAAAATGTCCTGATGAGATTACACACACATATGTAAATATGCATATACATAAACATATACTATATATATAAAACTCATAGAAATATGAAAAAAAATGAATCAGCCATACACATACAGATATCCCCTCCCTTTTGGACTTCTCTGCCATCAGGTTGCCACAGTGCACTAGGTAGAGTTCCCGGTGCTGTACAGTATGTTCCCATCAGTTGTCTATTTTATACATATTATTAATAATGTCTATGTGTCAATCCCAGTCTCCCAATGCCTCCCACCCCGCCTCTTTCCCCCTTGGTATCCATACATTTGTTCTCTATGTCACATGACAAAATTATTCTTCATTCAACAAAGGGTCCTCTTAGGAAATTAACAAATTTTTCTCCAACACCTAAGCGCCCCTGGGAGAGCTAAGTAAGGCCTCACCCCAAATTCACACCACTGAGGTGTTAGTCACTCACCCCTTAGTATGAATCTTCTGCCTCTGGTAGATTTCAGCTTCCTGAAAGAATGGATTCAGTGGAGGACTGATACAGGCTGGTCATTTTGGAGCAAGGGCCACAGTATGAGGCTGGGGAGAGCAGAGGAGAGAAAGGGGACTTGTTCAGCCAGAGTGTCGAATAAGGAGATAAAAGAAGAGCCGGCATCAGTCAGAGGCCCAGCAGGAAGAAAGAGGGTCTGAAACAGCCTCTCAGATCTGGGTACTGCATTAGTGTGCTAGAGCGGCTGTGACAAAGTACCACACGCTGGAGGGCTTAAACAACAGAAATTTATCATCTGCCTGTTCTGGAGGCCAGAGTCCAAGATCAAGGTGTCTGCAGGGTTGGTTCTTTCTGGGGACTGTCAGGGAGAACCTGTTAGCCGCTGGTGGTTTGCTGGGCATTTTCGGTGTCACTGGCGTGTAGAAGCATCACCCTGACCTCTGCCTTCACCTTCACATGGCCTTCTTCCTGAGTGCTTGTCTGTGTCCAAATTTCCCCCTTTTATAAAGGACACCATCGTATTGGATCAGGGCCCCCTCTAGTCCAGTACGGCCTCATCTTAAGTAACGACATCTGTAACAGTGTATTTCTAAATAAGGTCGCATTCTGAAGTTTCTGGGGGTTAGGAATTCAACACGTGAATTTGGGGGCATGCGATTCAACCCAAAAGAGGCACCTCTACCATATGACCCAGCAATCCCACTATTGGACATATACCCAGTAAAAACCGTAGTTCAAAAAGACACATGCACCCCAATGTTCACTGCAGCACTATGTACAACAGCCAAGTCATGGAAGCAACCTAAATGCCCATCGACAGACAAGTGGATAAAGAAGATGTGGCACATATATACAGTGGAATATTACTCGGCCATAAAAAGGAATGAAATTGGGTCATTTTTAGAGACATGGATGGACCTAGAGACTGTCATACAGAGTGAAATAAGTCAGAAAGAGAAAAACAAACATCGTATATTAACGCATATATGTGGAATCTAGAAAAATGGTACAGATGAACTGGTTTGCAAGGCAGAAATAGAGACGTAGATGTAGAGAACAAACGTATGGACACCAAGGGGAGAAATGAAGGTGGTGGGATGAATTGGGAGATTGGGACTGACATATACACTACTATGTATAAAATAGATAACTCATGAGAACTGCTGTATAGCACAGGCAACTCCACTTCGCTGTACAGTGGAAACTAACACAACATTGTAAAACAACTATACCCCAATTAAAAAAAAAAAAAAAAGAGGCACCTCTTCGAGGATGGAGCTGTGGTAGAAGGGAACTCAGCCGCGACCAGCTGAGAGAACTTGAACAAGGCACTCCCCTGCCTGACCCTCAGTCTATGGTATGTGGATGGTGGGTCCCTCCCACCTGCCTCCCAGCATGTTGAGAGGGTCCATGAGGACGGGCCTGTGCTCTGCAGGCACCAGGGCAGTGTCAAGGTCTCAGCAGAGCCTCGCCTGCCTAGATTTTCGAGGCCCTTCCATCCCTCAAAGAAGGTCATGGGCCTAGCTTCCAAGATTCCCAAGCCCCTGGGATGAGGGCGCTGGGACACTGCAGGTGCAGAAGTACGGCCTGACACCAAGTGCCCTGGAGACTTCTTAAATGGGTAAGCCTCAAGGACCACAAGGCAGAGACTTCCACAGAAAAGTGTTCTATGAACAATCCCAGTAAATTCCTGATGTTGCCTGCAAACAGCTTGTGCGACCAGGAAGGAATAGCACTATCTCTGCCCAAGTCAGGCCCACCCACTGCCTTCAGAACAGAACCAGATAAGGGAACACACCGCCCCAGCCCCTACCACTGGCCAGCACCTGGTAAGCCCTTAAGGAGCCTTAGACTGCAGGACGGAAGACCCACTTGCGGAGCGAGGGCGACACCCAGTGGTCATTTAGAAAATGGCATGCTCAGGCCCAGTGGCTGGACAGGAGAGAGGGAAGCCGCCCCACCATGTTTACCCAAGCGGCTCTGCCAGATTTGCGTCCCACATCCTCCGGACTCCACGTTGAGACGCCAAGTCCTAGGAGGGACAGCAAGGTCTCCTTCACCTTCACAGGGCCATCTGACCGCCTACACAAATATTTAAAAGAACAAAACCAGGCACGAGAGTGGGGCAGCTGAGCCCTCCTATTCAGACCACTCGTGCCAGCTGTGGACAGTCGAGCTGACCCTCTAACAGGGTTCTGTTCCCCAAGGGACACCCGCAGCAGGGCTCCCAGGCACCTCCCAGCAGGCCTGGAGTAAGGGAGCAGGGGGAACTCAGCGGCGACCGAGGCTCCAGGCCTGGTTCTGCACCAGGACCCGGGAAGCCCTCATCCCCACCGGGACTCGCACATCCCATCCCTGAAGTCTGGGTGCAAAGGGGATACAGCAAAGCACCTCTGAGGGCATTTGCAGCTCATATGCCCTCTGGGTCGTTGTGAGCCACTTACTTTCAAGACCCTGAGCCTTGCTGGCGTCAGGCAGAGCTGGGTTCAAATCCTGCCTCTGCCCTTAACCAGCTCTGTGGTCTTGGGCAAGTCCCTTAACTCCTAAAAGCCCATTTCCTCTGATCTAAAATAGGCTTTTAAAAGAACTTGCCTCACAGGGTTACCAAGAAGATTCGATGATACAGTATATGGAAAGCACCCCACACTGTACCTTTCCCATAACAGGTGCTCTTAGTATTTAAAATAAGGGTTCTTTTAAATATATATATAACATGAAAATAAAATAAGGGTTCTTCTTTTAGCCTCAGCTCTACGGCACGTGTCGAAGGCAGCTCAGTATGGAATTAAGTAATGGAAGATCAGAGAAGGCATCTACTTCCTCTGCCCTTCCGCAGAGCCTCTCAGCCACAGACACCACCCAGCCCTGATCGCGCGCACTCCCACCCAACACGAGGCCCAAGACCACTCCCTGACTGCCTCAGGGCCAAGTCCACATTGATCCCGCCCTGCATTCCATCCGGGAACCCCCTTCTGATGGAGGTGGGAGAGGGGTATTCCTGTTGGGCTGAGGGTTCTGCCCCTGCCCAAGTCCAGCCTCCCTGTGTGACTGGAGACCATCCCACACCCACACCAAATGTCAGTAACAGCCCTCCGACCTCAAAGCTGGCCACAGTGTGGGGTGAGCACAGAGGGTCTTTCAACTCAGTGATTTTAGATAAAGGAAAACAGCTGCCCAGAGCCAGTAAGTGGCAGAAGCAGGTGTAATTAAATTTAAGTGTATTTAACTTGACCTAATCTATCCAAATATGTTATCTTTTCGACCCACAGTCAACATGAAATATAATTCATGAGATGTTTTACATTATTTTATTGGTACTAAGTTTTCAAAATCTGGTATATATTTAACACAGCACATTTCAATTTGGACACTAAATTTTCATCAAAAGTACTTGATCTGTGAATCTGTTGTTCCAAACATCTTTTAAATTTTTCCAACAACTGAACTGAGTATTTTTAAAATTTAAGTTAATTCAAAGAAAATTAAATAAACAGTTCCTCAGCAGCAGCAATGACACTTCAGGTGTTCAGCCACACATGCTAGTCTACCAAGTTGGGCAACACAGCTCTAGATCCTTGGAGTAATTCTTTTTTTTTTTTTCTTTTTCTTTTTGGCCACGCAGCTTGAGGGATCTTAGTTCCCCGACCAGAGATCGAACCTGTGCCCCCTGCACTGGAAGCCTGGAGTCCTAACCACTGGACCGCCAGGGAAGTCCCAAGTAATTCTTAAATGAATCCACACCCAGAGACACAGCCCTTCGAAGTCCATGTCTTTTCTTCTTGCTCTGCCTGGGAACTCAGTGTTTTTGACGTTCATACGTTATTGGGCTGGCTGTGTGTCCCAAATCCCTCCTGACGATCCATGGGTATGTGTAACAGTCAAAGCATCAAGATCGGTATCCATAGAATAGAAAGGAATATGGCGCAACTTCTGAGAAAGTAGCCAGTGCCCCAAAGAGTCCACGCTTGTAAAGAATCAGAGGGATAAGTCCAGTCTGCACATCTCACAGACTCGAGGGACCCGAGAGGAGGTGCCATCCAGCTGCCACGCTGCTACTCAGATAGCTGTGCAGCAATGGAGGCCCACACAGAAGGGTGACTGGTCCAGACCACAGAGGCAGTAAGTGGCAGAGCCAGCACTGGAGCCCAGGTCCTCGAATGCTCAATTCTGAGCTAATAGGTGAGACAACTTCACCAACTCCATTTCCTGCAACCTTAGGTTTCCCTAGGAAAGCCGAGTCCTCCGCCACGGGGGCACCTGGGGGCAAACGTCCCACGTGGTCTCTAGCCTGGGAGACAAGATCCCGACCCTCAGCAAGCCCTGTCCCCACTCACACTCATCATCTGTGAAAGGAGGGGTGTGTTAGTTTCCTGAGGCTGCTGGAACAAAGGACCACATACTTGGTGGCTTAAAACAACAGAAATTTATTCAGAAGTCAGAAATCAAGGTGTCAGTAGGGACCATACTTTCTCCAGTGGCTCTAGGAGAGGTTCCTCCCTTGCCTCTTCCAGCTTTTGGGGGTTCCAGAAGCTCCTTAGTTTGTAGCTTCATGACCCACCTCTCAGCCTCCATCCACATGGCCTTCTCCTCTTCTCTGTCTCAAATCTCTCTCTGCTTTCCTCTTAAAAGGACACTTATCGTTGGATTTAGGGTCCACTCAAATAATCCAGGATGCTCTCTTCATTTCAAGAGCCTTAACTTAGTCACACCTGCCAAGATTCTTTTCCAAATAAGGTCATATTCATAGGTTCTGAGAGTTAGGTCTCAGGCATATTTGCAGCAGGGGGGTTCTGGACCAAATGAACTCCAGGTCTCACTCAGTTCTAAAACTCTGACACAAAAATGTCAAAGGGCAACTATTTCAATATCTCTAATGCATCCAGGTAGGCTAAAAAAAAAAATCAACATCCCAAGAGGTAAATGGACAATTTTTACATACAATTTGGAAGATACTCCAATTAGTAAGCAGACATACACGGATGCTCTACCTTCCTAATGTCAGAGAGATGCAAACCAAGACGAGTCTTAGATGTGTTTATTCTAAGAAAATGCAAACCCAGCGCTGGCAAGGATGTCATGAAACTGGGACTTACACATGGACCCGCCATTTCTTCCCAGGGAAAGAAAGGGAGGCACGAATTAAATTGAATTGAATTGTAGGTGGGTATGTAAATTAGCAAAACTCCTTGTGGGAAAAAGCGTGGCAATATATTCCAAGAACCTTGAAAATAAAGATGTCCATTGGCTGAAAATTCCACAGCTGAGAATTCGCCCTAAGGAAATCATCCTTGGAAACAAATGTCTGTCTCACATTATTCACAAAATCTGAATATTGCAAACAACATACACTTTCAAGAGAATGGGAAGAGTTTTGCATGGACACTCTGTAGCCACAAACGCAACTTTAAAACCAGGAAAGCAGCTAAGGTGAATAAATCAGGATCACCGAGGATGAGGGAAGGGAGTCTTCAGAGATGCAAGCCGTGTTTAGTTGTGGGTGATCAAGAGCGTGATGTGTCTGCTTTATAATTATGTCATAAACTGCATCGGTTTTAAGCATTTTTATACTTAAATCACATTTTTAGGATGGATGGATGGATAGACAGATATATAGCTGTTTGGGGTTTTTTCATTTTGTTTTGTTTTGTTTTGCTTTTCCTTTTTAAGAGGTAGATCCAAGAACCGTTAGGACACCAACTGCCCCAGAAGCGGAACTCCGTCTGGGAGAGAGCCTTGAAGGGCTCCCAGAGCTGGAAGATGAATCGGCAGAGATTTCTTCGTACTTCCATGAAGTCCACAGCTGTTGACACACACGGTCCTGAGCGAGGATGAATGGAAGGAGGTCCCTAGGTTTTAGGTCCCAAGAGGTGAAAATGTCATGACCGTGACTCCCGGGCCACACCCTTGCCTCCTAGGACGCGCCCCTCACCCTCCCGTGGGAAGCCAGGCGCGGGGAGCGGGCGTCGCTCTGCAGCCGAGGAGCCTCCCCTGACGCATCACCCCGGGGGCGGCCGCCCAGAGCTGCAAGGCCGGTGGCACGCGACACACACCTGCCCCTCCGGGCCACCCCTCCTCTCCCCGGCGATCGCCCCGCGCAGCCCACCCGGCTCACCCCAGCTGAGCGCGCAGCCCCTGCCTGCGCGGCCCTCCCACCCAGGTCAGCGTGCTCCCGGGATAGGTGGCCCCAGTTCCCCTGCCCCTTGCTCCTCGCCGCCCTCCCCACCTGCCCGCTTCTCTGCCACAGGCTGTCCTTGCTGTTCCGGACCTTCTCCCCGCGGCCGGGCCCGGGAGACGCCCAAACCGACCTCTCGCTGCCCCCGGGTCAGTGAAGGATCGAATGGAAGTGCTCGCGGGGAGTTCCCGTAGGGGCAGCCGCCGGGCCCGCCTTTTCCAGCTGACCCTGCACCGCGTCTTCCCAAGCTGCTTCCCCAGAATCTTCTGGATGAGGCTGGCCTGGGCTTTCTGAAAAACAAAGCCTACCGCTTAGAACTTATTGCTGGGGACTCCCCTGGTCCGCAGTGGTTAAGAATCCACCTGCCAATGCAGGGGACACGGGTTCGAGCCCTGGTCCGGGAAGATCCCACATGCCGCGGAATAACTAAGCCTGTGCGCCACAACTACTGAGCCTGCGCTCTAGAGGCCGCGAGCCACAACTGCTGAGCCCAGTGCACCACAGCTACTGAGCTGCACGCCTAGAGCCCTGTGCTCTGCAACAAGAGAAGCCACGCAATGAGAAGCCCGCGCACCGCAACGAAGAGTAGCCTGTGCTCACCCCAACTAGAGAAAGCTGGCATGAAACAACGAAGACCCAACGCAGCCAAAAATAAATAAAATTAAATGTTAATTTTTTTAAAAAAGCACTTATTGGTGGGAGGGGAAGAGCTCTTGCGGCTTCTTATGGCCCCATGTCCCCAGAGCAACCTCCTGTCCCCACCCCACCACCCTGACCAACAGGGTAAGACTGGCCTGGCCGGGGGCAGGGGAGGTAGTGAATTGAGGGGCCTCCCAGCAGAGCTGCCTTCCGGCATCGCCTGTCCTTCCATCTGTGGGCCCTGCCCGCCCCTCCGACATGGAGGTGAGCCACCAGGGCCTGGGAAGCGTGAGGAACACCAGTCAGAATGCGTGTCTCCAGGCCTGAAACTACTTCATTCATTCCTTCACTCTGTGAATGTAAGCAAAACTCGGTATTTACATGGAACACAGTCCCTTCGTATTTAAGCTTTATCAGCCATGAACTAGATCCTTTTTCCTGGAGGCAAGCTCTGATGAGGTCAGTCTTGGGTCCTCACTCCAGGAGGGCGGCCAGTGCACCCACAGCCACTGCTCAGGGGCCTGAGCTTCAGAGACCGTGGGCGAGTTTCTCTTCATGGACACCTGTCAACAAGTAGGCTTCTTTATGTGGCAGGTACACACAAAGGGGAGCAAGGCTCTGCATCTCATGGGCCCTCCTGGCCCACAGTCATGCATCACCTTCACTGCAGGGACTGTGCGGTCCACACACATTCCCAGGACCCAGCCCAGCCAATACCCACACCCAGTTACATCTTCCAGAGCAGGGCATCTGCCCAAGGCCACGGGTCCACCATAGGAATGGCCTTTCTTGTTGGGACCTAGATTCTCTTGAGACATCCTCAGGTCTAAGGGCCTGGTTGGGGCACCAGCTTTGACCCCACCTCTGTGCCCCAGGCAACAGCAGGGCACCACCTGGCGGTAGTGACTGCATACAGCCTACCAACCTGCAGGCCTGGGTTCCTGCCATCTAACCCCTAGACCTAGACCGAAGTGGCTTCCAGATCCCAGGCCCCCAGGCTAGCAGACGACTCTAGAGGTCCAGGGCCCGACATGCACGAGTTACCAAATCTGCCTCTTCCAGTAAGGAAGCTGAACCCAGCCGTGGGGTGAGTCCCAGAACCTTTCCCTGTGGAGGACGCAAGCCCAGTTTGAGGTGGCTCTGAAGAAGGCTCCAGAAACCTCTCACAGAGTGTGTTCACCCCTCTTCAGGCTTCATTCATGAGTAGCCAGGCCTCTGGGCTCTCCAGTCACGTGGCCCCCTGCTCGGTGCTTCAGTCACGTGTGGCCCCCTGCTCGGTGCTTCACGAGCGCTCCTTGGCCTCCAGCAGCCTTGTGTCCTGTCTTCCCCGTGATCTCTGCCTGCCTCATTCCACCTTCCAGCCCCGTCTTAGGCCTCCTGCTGGCTCGAATCTAAAGCCACAGCATCTGCTTCCGTCCTGAGTAAAGAAGACCTTGAGCGTCTGCCTTGGTGGAATCCCTTTCCAGACTCACTGATTTCTCACTTCCTCTGTGGAAGATGACTGAGACGGTCACAGCTCAAACTCACCTCCTGTCACTTCCACACCTTCGTGAAAATCATCCCATCTCTTCCTATGTGAGTTCTCAGGCTTCAGAGTGCATTTCAAATGCTGCCTCTTCCACAAAGCCTTTCTGGTTCTCCCTTCCCTCTCCCCCAAGCCTCCTTCCTTTTAATTCTTATGATCAGAGTCATAATTATATTCTGCCTTGCATGGTCATTTGTCCCTTATTGTTTGTCCTTAATTTCCTTTCTAAATAGATTTCCTTGAAAGCAAGACCCATGATCTTTGCCTCTGGTAGCATTCAGGCTTGACAGTCAACTCCTAAAATGTATGTGAAAATGAGTAAATTCTAATATTTGTCCACTCATCCTAGGTCAATGCTATTCTGCTGCTACTTGGGTAAAGAAACACTAACCCAGGTGGGCAGGCGTGGGGACAGGCCAAGGAGAAAGCTGTTCTGCCACCAGGAGATGGCTCAGTGGCGTTGCAGACCCAGATTAGAGGTCAGTGGGGGACCGAGGGAGAACGTTCCTTAAGTATTTCTACCTGGTTGCTCTAGGCTTGGCATTCTCACTCAGTAGGGCCTACGAGGGGGCAGACAGACACTGGAGATGCAGACAAGTATGGCTAAAGGTGAGGCTATTCCAGGGTGTATTCTGGGGGAAGGAGGGCAGAGGAGAAAATTCTCCCTGAGTTCACCAAATGCTTCCCCTCCTAAGATGAATCCTTCACTGAGCTCTACATTGGGAAAATGACCACCGTGAGTCAGACGTCAGAGTCGGGGGTCCTTTGAGATGGAACTGATGTGCTTGGTGGATATCACAGCAGAATTACTCCCAGGCAAGTGCTGGGTGTCAGTGTCAGCGGGATTTGATGCTGGAACACACTGAAACATCACTGTAAATGGCGAGTGCCCTCAGACAACTTCTGCCCACGAACAGCTTCATCTTTCCCCTCCGTTGCCCAAGATGAGCCTGGCCTTCTGACGACTGCCTCAAGGCCTGACCAACCACAAACTCGCCTTTCTGTCGAGCTCTCTGAACAGCACGCTGTGAATCACGGCTCCGTCTCAGCCGGGCCCATTTTGTTCACTCAGCCCAAGGAAGAGGCTTTGTCTACAGATCTGTGTGAGTTCTAAAGACTCTGGCCCAAACCACCTGGCCCTCACCCACCAGGCTTTTCTAGTGTCTGGCTATGCTCATTTTCAGGCATTTTATGAGACGTTTAACAAGTCTGGTTATCCTTCTAGAAGAAGGTGGTCCTGGAAGAAAGTCCACATGAGCCAAGAAACCTTAAGTTTTCCCTGCCTCGGTGACGTCCCCTCTCTGCACGCACCTTGAACTTGGGCCAGGAAAGTGTACTTAACCTTATGGCCTGGATTCTCAGTCAGGATCTTCCCCTGACTTGCTAGCAGTTCCCTCCAGCCCCACGCAGGCTTCCTCGTGTGTAACAAGGGGCCGGAAAGGGCTGTAGGCAGATGTCGATGGACGTAAGTTTCTATGGGGCCAGAAAGTCAAGATCTGAGAGGGACCCTCGGAACACATGTCACCTGCGACCCTACCTTCTTCCTCCTCAGAGGGTGGCACCCAAAGTTCCCAGCTGTGGTTCTGCCCGGCTGTCTGCTTCCTCGTCACGGAGGTAGCCACCGTGCCTGCACCATCCAGGATGACCTGTAAGTCATTCCATAAATGTCAGCAGGTTTCAAACTCCAAACGCCCTTAACCAAGGGTGCGTCAGCCCCGCTGCCCTGACACTGGTGTTCCAGTTCAGGGATCTTGCACCCTTCCTTAAAACAGGGAGAATTCTCAGCGCGCCGCGGCAGGGGCCCTCCAAGTTTGTTACCTTAGAATGTGTTTTATGACATGAGATGAATGACCTCATCCCGGTTGTCTGGTTTCCTGTCGGCAAAGAAAAAACATTAGAGACAAGGATAATCACCACCTGCAGAGTCTTTTTGTGGAGGAGAAGAGCTGCTCAGTAACTAAGTTCTCCACAAGCATTTTCAACAGCTCCAGTCGGTCTGTCCCCACTTTCTCACATGTCCTAACCTGTTAGGAGCAGTTGTGGTCTCCATAGCAGCACGTGTGAGGCCCGGTTGCCCACTTCTCCAGGTAAGAGTGTTTTCCAGTGATGACCATGTGACTGTCTTCACCCCCGGGGACCAGTATTAACCCCACTGTGGGAGTTCACGGAACGCAGTCTGACTTTGGAGGTCATCTTTGGCATGGCTCTTTCTTCCTCCACGTGTGATCTAATGGCCTCAGATGTAGGCCTACAGTTGTGGAGCCCTTCCTGGCCAGTCCTGCAGCAGTCTCTGAGGAGGGCAGCAAGAATGCTTCCCCTGGGCCCAGTTATGGAGCTTGTCTCCTCTCCAGAACATGCCGTAATGGACTGAGCCCTCAGCTCGGCCCATTCTCCCCTTCCTGGCCCCCGTAACGGTCTCAGGTGGGCAATGTTTCTCACTGTAAAAATGGGAGGTCCGTCCTGTTAACCTAGCTGAATGTTATGGGTTGGCTAGCTATAACGGCCAGGGTGGTGTGAGTGAGTGTAGTTCTTGGCTTTGGTGATAAACAGCCCTGGCCGCAGAGTCCCTGCTGGTGGCCGGACCCCTGCTGGGCCACAGGCGCTGATTCAAGATGCTGGCTTCTCCCCGCTGAGGACCTTAGGCCCCCAATTCATTATGAGGATTTTAGAAACACCAAGAGCATCAAAGAAAAGGAAGAACACAGTTTAAGTATTGGCTCACATAAAGGAGACCCTTAAAGGGCCCCTAAGAAGACAGGATTTGCATGTAACCACTGACTAAAACTTGAACTGCTTTAGAAAGCAAAAGCCCCTAAGTAGTGTGTATAAACTGATGGGCGTAAGTATTCAGAGAAGGGACAACAGCTCCGAGGAGAGTGAGAAAGTCTTCAGGAAGGAAGTGGCAACCCTTCTTGGAAGGGGAAAGGGCTCTGAACTTGAAGAGCAGAGGGTGTAATGTGCCCGTAGGGTGGATGGTGGCCGTGAGCCAAGGCTGTTGCATCTGGACTATTGGGAGAGAGAGGAAAGGCTTATTCCCCACTCCTGATGCCTCCTTCCGTGTGGGAAGAGCTCTAATAGCAGTGACACACAACATTTCTCCACCCCCTTACCCCCTCCTCCCCAACCTGGGGTAAAGTGATTCCCCTTCTTAGTGGGATAAAGAACCAAACTGCACAGCTGGGACATGGCCTCCCTTCCCTTCCTTCCTCTCCTGGGAGTAGCCTGGGTTTCAGAGTCTGTGTTTCTCTGGTTTCCTCCTGGCCATAAAGTCTTCCCTGGGCCGCAGCAGCAACCCACGTCTTCCCCAATGATGTGGCAGAGCAGCGGAGGGTTGAATAAATTGTCCTAATTCTAAGTCACTGGTTGGAGGACACAGCCTACACTCTCTGTAAGCCCTATATACTGGGCTTCCCAGAGAAGCCCAGCATCCCCGCTAAATATGCCTGTCTACACTACCAGTTGGTTCAAAGCCCAGTGCTATTCCCTTGGGCCCTCAAGACTGGGGGCAGCTGGCAAGGGGTGGCCACTCCCATCCTCCCTCCTCCCCAAGAGCGCATGTAAAGCTCATTCTTGGATCCCATGAAACTTGTATCCTTAAAATAAAGTCCCTTTTGACATGAGTTGAATCTGAATAAGTTTTTGATCCTTGCACCTAAATTTGTCCCAAGGTGGAAATGGCAGGGATTGGCTTCCTCAGTGGCTGAGCCACTAGTCTTCCTGTTTGTCATCCTCTCAGTCTGGGCTGAAGCAGAACCAGGTGGATAGCGCCTCCTGCTGGCCAGTGCTCCACAGTGAACTGCAGCCTGACAGGGGTTGGCGGAGAAGCCAGCTTGGGGCCATGGACCCTCTCCTACCTCCATCCCAAAGCAGGGATCTTCTTGCCCAGCTGATGGGCACCTGGCAGGACAGGCCAGGCTCAGGCCCTGTGGTGCCAGGATGGCTCCTGCCAAGATGCCTGTTGCCTGGGGACAAAAAGAGGGAGAGGGCTTCCCTGGTGGCGCAGTGGTTGAGAGTCTGCCTGCCAATGCAGGGGACGCGGGTTCGTGCCCCGGTCCGGGAAGATCCCACATGCCGCGGAGCGGCTGGACCCGTGAGCCATGGCCGCTGAGCCTGTGCTCCGCGACGGGAAAGGCCACAACAGTGAGAGGCCTGCGTACCGCAAAAAAAAAAAAAAAAAAAAAAAAAAATGATAGGCCCATTAGGCAATTCAAAAGGAATTATGTCTAGAAATTTGATAGCCAGCAGCCAGCCTGAGGAGGAAGAGCACTTAAGGAAACATTCTGGGACATTCTGCTCCCCCCCGGGACTGTTGGCTGTGGTGGTAATTGATGGTGATGGGACACAGCAGTGTTTTATGAGAGCCCAGGAGTAGTGAGCCCAAGAAGGCTATACATTAGTCATGTCTGAAAATCCTTCTCGCTGATACTGTGTGCCAGAAGAGCTAGCCACCGCCACTTGCCCAGATGAGGGACTTAACTGATCCAGGGAAAGGAGCCTTCAGCCAGCATTGTTCTACTTGCTCAATGGCTATGACTTTTTCCAGGGAGGAAAACCCACATAAAACTGTTGGAAGTAGAATTCTGGATCCAGTCAGGCCCTGATGTGTTATTAACCCATTATGCACAATTACATGGTATCCATTTGGTCTCCAATTTGAGAGAAGAAGCTTAATGCCCTCCCCCCCGCAAACTAAAATCCTAGAGAAACTCAGGAGAACAAAGGGAAATCTCCCTGCATCTTCCCTTTCACCCTCTGGCCTCCTCTCCAGTCCCCACACTCTTGAATAGAGACACTGGTCAGTTACTCTGGACGTCAGTCATCCCATGCTTAGACCTGAGCTAAGTGCCAGAGAGACGTACAAACACTGCTCCTGTCCTGAGTGTCCCCAGCTTGAGGGGAAGGACAAACTCACAGGAAGGGAAAGAGCATAATTAGATGCTGGACTGAATGATACAGACGAGCAGTTCGCAAATTCGAGTGTGCATCAGAGCCCCCTGGAGAAGGCTGGGTCCTACTCCCAGGGAGTCAGGTTCAGCGGGTCTGGGCTGGGGCCCAGATGTTACGTACTGACAAGTTCTTAGGTTATGCTGGCACTGCTGGTCCAGAAACCACACTCTGAGAACCAGCGAAACAGACCACCTTACACCTTGCTCCCTACACCTTAGTGTCCAGCCGAAGCACGTGGGGAGCTCATGAAAATGTAAATTCTGAGTCCGTAGGTCTAGCATAAGGCCTAGAATCTGCGCTACTAACAAGCTTCTAGGTGATGCCAATGCTGCTGGCCTGTGGACCACATCCAGTGGCAAAGGTGCTCTGTCTAGACCATCACGGAAAATGGGAGAACAAGGAGATGAGTTTGGGTTGATCTTGGCAGGGAAGGGTTAATGGTATTTGCTGGGACTTGAAGGAGGGACAGGATTTAAATAAATGAGGGCAAGAGAGCATTCTGGGAGAGAATGCCAGAGTAGAAGCAGGGAGGTGGGAGTGAGAATAACCAGGGTAGATAAGTGGCCCCTGGCCACTGTCACGTGCTGGCATCAGTGACAGATGGAGGCTTGGGGCTCCGCAAGAAGGCGCCTCGCTCCATTCACCCTCCACCCCACCCTCCGCATCCAAGAGGCCGTCCCTGTTGCAATAAGCCTACCAGCAGCTGGTCTTCATAATGGAAACGATTATTGTTCTGAAGGCCCCACTGACAGCTCCCAGTCCTGCCAGCTTGGCCAACTTGGATGCCTGTCACCTGGCTTGTTGTAATGGCTTGTTGTTTGGCAGCCTGAAGGAACTCCCACTTTTCTTTTCCATTCTTGAGCCAGAGGAGGCTCTGTCCTCCAAGAGCTGAGTGTCTCAAAGGCACAGCGGGTGGTTAGGAACTTCTCAGCAGGCAGCCGGAGCAAACCAGCCTGTTTCTGTAGGGAGCTTACTCCTGGGTCCCTCTCCTGATTCAGTCAAGGTCATGACCAAATAAGGAAATAAGAGCCCTCTCTTTCCTCCCCTCCCTTGTTCTAACAAAATGTTCACCCTGTTCCCACAGAGCTGCATTTTGTGGGTGCAGGAACACGAAGGCATACGTGTAAAAAGTTTGGAAACGGAGCTAACGTTTACTGGGTAGTCTTTTAATTTTCCCAGGGCTGCCATAACCAAGTACCACAAACTGGATGGCTTATAAGAAATTTTTTCTCTTACCGTTCTGGACACTAAAAGTCTGAAATCCAGATGTCGGCAGGGCCATGCTCCCTCCAAAGCCTCCTGGGGCGGATCCTTCCTTGCCTCTTCCGGTTCTGGTAGCTGCAGGAGATCCTTGACTTGTGGCAGCATCACTCCCGTCTCCGTCTCCATCTTCACATGGCCTTCTCCTCTGTGTCTGTCTGCATCCAAACCTCCTTCTTACAAGGACACCAGTCATACTGGATTAAGCGCCCACCCCTCTCCAGTATGACCTCATCTTAACTAATTACATTGCAAAACCCCAAATGGGGTCATATTCTGAGGTGCCAGTGCTTAAGACTTCAACATATCTTTGGGGCAGGGGGGACACAATTCAGCCCATAACAAGAAGCCCCTGTTACAAAAGCCATATTAAACCATGAAGTCCTTGCAGAATTTGACCTTGTCTTTTAGAGAGCTTTGGTCCTCTAAGTTAAACTAGAACTATAAGCTGTTTTAAATGAAAACAACTATAAATCAGGCCCTTTCTCAAGAACAATGTTGAAACAAGAGGTCAAACACCTGTGCACCCCATACCTAATAGCCAGGGATGAATCTGCAAGATCTAGACAGCAAGTCAACTGGCAGATTAGGATCACGAATTCATCTATCCGTTCAACATATTGGAGGCCCTTCTGTGTGCCAGGCACTGTTCTAGGCGCTAATGATACAGCAGCCAACGAAACAGACAAAAAGCTCTGCCCTGGTACAGCTTACCTGCCGGGGGGCGAGAAGACAAGCAGACCAAATCAACAAAAAGGCGGCATATGGGTTGAGAGGGGAAAATAAAGTGAAATGAGGATTGGGATTTGCATTTTAAGCGGGGTGGTCAGGGGAGGCGACAAGCAAGCAAAGGCCTGAAGGACACGAGGCTCTGGCCTTGGGGCGAGGGGTACAGACAGGGAACAGCAAGTACAAAGGTCCTCAACAGAAGATTTTGTGAGAACTCTGCTTCTTACTCTGTGATGAGCCACTGCATGCTTTCAAACACTCACATGACAAGTGTTTACTTAACTGAAGAACCAGAGACCCACCAGGATGAGAGCCTTTGAGGCACTGAGTAGTTATAGTCAATGAGGAAGGTCCCAATTTTACCTGGGAATAAAGTTACTGGGTTAAAATCAAAACTGGTTAATGTCCTCCGGGCCATAAAAACCATAAAATTTGGGGTTATCATTTCTACCAGGCTAAAATCATTTGCATCTCCTCTGGACAAAAATCTTCAAGTTAGGGCTTCCCTGGTGGCGCAGTGGTTGAGAGTCCGCCTGCCGATGCAGGGGACGTGGGTTCGTGCCCCGGTCCGGGAGGATCCCACATGCCACGGAGCGGCTGGGCCCGTGAGCCATGGCCGCTGAGCCTGCGCATCCGGAGCCTGTGCTCCGCCACGGGAGAGGCCACAACGGTGAGAGGCCCGCGTACCGCAAGAAAGAAAAAAAATCTTCAAGTTATGTGTAATCTCACAGGGTCCAGGCCCTAATCAAGAGTAAATAGGAAATAAAAGAAAGACGCAACCCTGGAGAATTTAAACAGATCGTGGGTAGGTCTGTTAGGCTGTGCTCAGTATGAAACTGAAAGGCTATGCAGTCCTCCTTTTGCCTTCTTCATAAATGTTGGACCCTTTTTCTTAACATAAGACACAAATTTACATATTGGCAGCTGCGGCTTTCAATTTTCCAAATGCAGTGTGCTATTAATATTAATCTGCTTTTCAGCATCTTCTGGGTCTGTTTTCAGTCAGGCAGGAAAATTAACAACAAGCAATTCTAGAATTACAATAATGCTCCATTATAAAAACGAAGTATATTTTAATACTCTTTTGATACTCACCTTTATGGATACTAAAGCATTTTATGAGCGATTTAAATTTTGTATCAGGACCAAAGAAATATACACATATCTGCTTTGAGTTGAAGCCAGCAACAAAAAAACTAATTGACACTAACTGAACTGTGGTTTTGAATTTTATATGGATGTTGGGCATAACTTTGGGCAAGTTACTGAATTTCTCAGCCTCAGCTTCCTCCTCTGAAAAATAAAACCTTCGTCACTTCACTGTTGTACATGTGATTTTGCTGACAGACACAGAGCTGGGATTACGCTGCTGTGTTCGTTTTCACTCTGTTAAATGCATATTCACAGGTCATAATTTCTGCGCTTTGGGCTTTATTGTAGGTTTCTTCTTTTTATCATGTCTTTTGCTACATGGATGTGTCCTTTCATCTTCTTGTGATTGTAAAAAGTAAAATTCAGGTTTTTTAATCTTACCAATTGCTTTTTTTTTCCCCAAGGGAAAAAAAAGTTTTACTCGTATTTCTCATCCTTCTTTCCTTTTGTAAAGAATGAAATGGTGTTTTCTGAAGTACCCTTAGCATTAGATATGAAATTCAACAAATCTCAATCTCTCTCAATCTCCTCTCCGTCTCTCTCTAAATGCCATTTTTAACTGGAATCCCTTTCCCATAATTTAGTGTCCCATTTTTGAGAAATACAGAAAACAACACAACGTGCATTTATCTAGAAGCTGTTAAAATTACACACTTAGCTCATGTACCAACTGTTCTGTTAGCTCTTCACTAGGTTCTTGGAAAGTTACACCATATGTTTGTCAATAATTAGTTTTTTAAAATAACAACCTGTTCACCCAAACACATTAAATAAATATGCCATAAAAGTGAAAGTTCCACATCACGGCTTCAGGCAGAGATGCACCTCCCGGTTACTCCACACAAGTTTCTTGTCAGAGAACATCACATGAGCCAAATTGGAATCATGCTACTTATTTGGATGGAAGCAGAAGAGGCAGCAGTTTTTAGGACTCTTGCATCTGTGTTGTGTGTGTGCTACTAGGTGTTTAGAAACACTCTCACGTTTAGCCTTTAATTTGCCCAAAAGTGCTTTTCTGTGTTATAACTTCATTAAGTGCATTTTGCATGCCAGAAGACCATGAGACCCGAAAAGCTTGAAAAAGTTAAGAACGGTACAGAAACTCTGAATATACTTAAAACCGCTGAATGCACACTCTGTATCTCAATAAAACTGTTTTTTTTAATGGTACAGAAAAAATAATGAGTAAAGGAAGCATTCATGCCATTACAGTTTATGTAACTGTTGTAATTATGTAATTCCAAATTATTACTTATATAAACTTGTCTTTATCAGTCAATTGATATATATATATATATTTTAATTTTTATTGGAGTATAGTTGATTTACAATGTTGTGTTAGTTTCAAGTGTACAGCAAAGTGAATCATTTATACGTATACTTATATCCACTATTTTTTAGATTCCTGTCCCATATAGGCCATTACAGAGTAGAGTTCCCTGTGCTATACAGTAGGTCCTTATTAGTTACCTATTTTATATGTAGTAGTGTGTATATGTCAATCCCAATCTCCTAATTTATCCCTCCCTCCCCTTACACCCTGGTAATCATAAGTTTGTTTTTACATCTGTAACTCTATTTCCGTTTTGTAAATAAGTTCATTTGTACCCTTTTTTTAGATTCCACATATAAGCGATTTTCATATATTTGTCTTTCTCTGTCTGACTTACTTCACTCAGTGCAACAATCTCTAGGATCTGTGTTGTGTGTGTGCTACTAGGTGTTTAGAAACACTCTAAACAACAAATAATGCCATTTGTTGCTGCAAATGGCATTATTTCGTGATATATTTTTCTATCTGCAAAAAGTATTTGGGTATCTTGGGCTAAGATGGAATTTGTAATTTTTCCAATTAAAATGAATGTAAAATGTTTTCATTTTATGGCTTTTCACTTAGCAGAAGCATTTTCAAGGATAAATTAAAGTTGTTAAGCAAGATAGGGGTTTAATTATTTGAAGCTTAGAGTTAGATGTTTAAGGGGGATTAGACTTGGCAGAGATGGAGATATTGAGATGTGTTGCTGTATGCTGGATTGATCTGTGCTGAGTGGCAGGGCGGAAATATATTCTGCCCATTGAGGAAGACGAAGACCTGCGAAACGGCGGAAGGCTAAGACTGTATAGTGTTGTGGGAGGAAGGGGTAGAGAGGCCAGTGAAAGGCAGAAAAACCAGAAAAAATCTAGAAAAGGGCAAACAGATAATGATTAAAAGCTGACTTGGAAATTTAATTTGCTCATCCAGCAGCTGGGCTGTGGTTTGTTATCATAAAGGAAGTCCACATGCTTCATTCAGTTCCAGATTTCAGACAAAAAAAAAAAAAAAAAGCTCTGTGCTTAAGAGTTAAAAGTTATTTTCTAAGCTCAAAAGTAATTTATATCCATTTATTCTCTCTTACCTTACTTTGTAAAGGACAAACCTTAAAACAAATGCCAATTTTCTGCCTTGTTTGTAGAGGAAAAAAAACTGGAAAACAATATAGTTTGGGCACTTTTCTAGTAGAAAAAGAGCTCAACAAATACTGAAATGTGGGAAATATAAACAACAGCAAACATAAAATAACGTCTTTTTTAAAAGGTACATAGCAGGACTTCCCTGGTGGTCCAGTGGTTAAGACTTCGCCTTCCAATGCAGGGGCTGCGGGTTTGATCCCTGGTCGGGGAGCTCAGATCTCACATGCCTCGCCGCCAAAAAACCAAAACATAAAACAGAAGCGATACTGTAACAAATTCAATAAAGACTTTAAAAATGGTCCACATCAAAAACATCTTTAAAAAAAGGCAGATAGCAAAGGTATTAGTCAATCAGAAATTTAGAATCTGAATGTGTAATGTCGGAAGTTTTGAAGAAAATACATGAGGAAAATATATTATTCTTTAGTTATTTCCGGTAACTTGAGAAAAGTAAGTAAGTGTCTGGGTTCCAAATCAGCAACTGCTGATTCTGAACTTGAGTGACTTTTTTCTGATAAAGGATGAAGAAACGTTGAATAATAAAACCCTACAAAACCAAATTAAATTTTTAATAAGCTTTTTTTCATATTACATCTGATCCCAGTCAAGAGTAAAGAAAAGAGAACATAAGCCAAGAGAAAATAAAGTTATCGAAGCATTTTTTAAGTATTTGATTTTCAGGATAGACTGGCTTTAAACCTTCCCAAGGTCTACGGACTTTGCTTTTTATTTTATTTTTTTAGTAAGTTGTAAAATAAGTTTTTAAAAGAAGTTATCTTAAGAGGAATTTTTCTACATTTTAGTGCAACCTTATAAATTCTTTCAAAGACATTTCCAACATAAGATAAGTCATACTGGAAAATGTGAATCATTCCAGAAATAGAGATTTTAGTTTCCTTTCAAACTTCATTTCCTTTTAATATTCATTCACCTGCAGCCCAAATTCTTCATGTATTTTGCCAGATATTATTTATGAACTACAAACGAGGCAATTACGTCCTCTGCTTTATGAGATCACTTAAACTCAAACAAAACAAAACAGAACAAAACACCCTTTTAAGGGTGATGATGGTGATTGCATCTGAGAAGGTCACAGTAGTTACGCTGAGCCCTCCTCTGGAGACACTGGGCAAACATACTCTTTTCTCCTGATTAGGGCAATTTCCACCCCAGAACAGTTTTTGCCACAGCAATAATAAACTAGTTTGGGAGATCCCCAGATACAGGCTCTGAATCTTTGAAAGCCAAACCTCAACAATAAACACACACACACACAAATGTAGGTGAGACATGGTGTCTCTGGCTCGTTTTCCCTTCAGATCCTTCCCAACTCTCGAAAGCTTCATCATAGCCTAATCGAGCGTTGCAGCACCCAAATAAAATAGATTTTTTAAAAGCCTTCTATTTACTAAGTGCTTTCTGTCAGTTTCTCACCTCTCTCATCACCCCCGTTCCACTCACAATTTATTATATAGAGTGTGAACAGTTCTTGGCTTATAGCGAGTATTCAGTAAATGTTGATGATGGGAGTATTAGTGTCATTATCCAGAGACAAACGATGCTCGATATTTAAATCTTCACTGCCTTATCAATGATTACTAGAGAAAATCAAGTGTAAGTTGAATTCTTTCAAATTGCTCTCATGCAAGACATGTGTTTATTTTTAAGCCCAAATGTTATGTCTCTCTAGCCTAGCTATATAAAATAGCTTTGCTCTCAAAGCGAATACCATGGGGAGAAAATGGCCAGGGGACTATTGTAGATTAAAAGAACACAAAGAGACTTAACAACAAAATGCAGTGTAACTTGATTGACTCCAGATCCAGAAATAAAAATCTACACGAGACATTTTGGAAACAATTGGGGAATTCGAATATGGGCTGGGTATGGATGATATTATATAATTATTAGTTTTATTAGGTATTATAACGGTATTGTGGCTATAAAGAAGGCTGTCTCTATTCTTAGAAAATGCAGGCTGAAATATTTAGGAGTAAAGTATTATGATATCTGTGCAACTTATTTTCAAGTGGCTCAGCAAAAAGTTATATATTTAAGTAAAGAGAAAAAGCAAATGCGACACAATGTTAACAACTGGTGAACCTCAGTGAAAAGTTTATAAGTGTTTATTGTACTATACTTCCAATTTTCTGCAGAGGTAAGATTTTTTTAATAAAAAGTTGGGAATAAAAAATAGCAAAATAAATAGTTTTACTGAAGAAAATACCACACATTTCTTTAAATATTTTACTGTAATAATATACAATTATACATTCTTTTTACTTATTTACACTTCATAAAAGCATACCCACTCAACATAGTTACTCAATCTGAAATTAACTACCTTAAGTACATCATTTAACTTTCAGTGATGATGCATGAATCTCTTTATCTTAAATATAAATCAAAGTAGCTTAACACCAGCTTTAAATTAAAGACAATGAGATGCCAGGTGGATCATGAGTTAGTATTCCAACTAAGTTAAAATTTTCAATAATTTCTTTTTTGCTTTTCTTTTTTGTCTAGAATAGTCTGTTTTAAGCTCAAAATAGCATCTTGAAATCCAGGATTTAAGTCTAATACTTTCTTGAAATCTTCCAAAGCATCATCAAAGTATCCTGTACCGGAACCCAAAAAAATGGAAAAGAAAAAACACTGAGTATTTCTATATATTATTCATAGCAAAGTTTGGATACATATACTTTTGCTCTTATATTTACAAGCTTTCAACCACTCCTACTAAAGGAATATTTTCCTCTTGATAATGATGTAGGGATGTCTGAATCACAGTAACTTTGTGTACCCTTACAGATCAATACACTTAAAATTAGTTATGGGTTTACGTACTGGGATTTAACAGGTACATAGCCTAAATCATCACAAAATTTCAACAAAATCGTATCACCTATTTTATATAATTACAGTAAAATTAAGAAACAGGAAATTAATATTCTTTTTAACACTTTAATGAGAAACGATCCTAACAGTCCCTTTAGTCCAAGAATCTAAAACCCCTTCACTTTATATTGTCTTGTATGCCTTCAAAGATTTTAACTCAGAAAAGTTTCCCAGGGGATCAGAAGCATTACCCTCATTTCGCAGCTGGGGATGCAGAGGCACAAAGTAATGGGATCACTCTCACTCCGGTGCCCAGGTCCAATTCCCACCCCAGTGCCCCACTGTGGTCTGTAACACCTACTGAAAGCCTAAAATAAATTCAGGTAGGCTTCCTTTGCTCCAGGCTCTAAACCTAAATTTCACATCACTTTCACACTGGATGATTGCTACATTAGTTTTACAACATTTGAGAGTTCTGAATTCACAGAATACAGTCAAAGACAAAAGGGGGGAAAAAGATTCTTACCCAGCCTATATAATATCAACCCTCTGTTGTAATATGGAACTTCAAAATTGGGTTGGACTTCTATGGCAGATGTGTAGTCATCCATGGCTTCATGAAAATCCACCCTGAAGTACTTGATTTGCCCCCTGTTGTTATATGCAGTAGCCAAATCCTCAGGGCTGCATTTGCTTTAAACAAAAAGTTCACATTAAAAACACAGTGTTGCCAAATTCCTCTTGCTTCCCCTTTCATTCTCTTTTGGGTGTTGTCAAACTCATAGCCTATAACATGCAGTATCTACACTGAAAAACCAAGCGGAAGAAACAAAGTGCAAGGAAATAAAGCAGTGGAGTCAATTTTTGTTTAATCCTGGTTTCTACATTTGCAAGGTTATATAGCACTGCAATGTCAATCTGAAAAGCACATTCATTTTACTGTGTGTTCAAAGCCCCTGTTCATTGTCAACTTGTTTTGTTGAATATAATATGAAAATGTTTATTTTCTAAAGCACATGCCAGTGAGGCAAAGAAGACAGCTCAGAACTGAATGAAGCAAGGAGGGAAAGCCAGCCCAAAGTTCAAGTGTGCTACGGACATGTCATAAAGTGAATCAGTTTTATCCTCAAATTTTTAAATGATCTCAAAACACTGAGATTTTAACTCATTTTCCACCAGTAAAGAAACAGAGGTTAACTCTAAGTGAAAAATCAACATGCTGATCCCTAGGGAGTGCTCTCTGGGGATAGAATCGCCCTCCCTCCAGCCTCAGCAGGTATCCTTCCCAAGGCCAGACTGGCTTCCTGCTAGTGGGACATCATGGCTCTGGTCCACACTGGGGGTCCTGTGTGCAGAAACGGCACTGCATCTGAGGGCTCCAGAGGTGGTCCAAGGAGCTTTGAGTGAGCAGCCTCCTGTGAGTGGTTAGACAGACACCCAGGCAGCTCTGACCAGCCACCAGCTCAACAGGACACACACACACACACACACACACACACACACACACACACACACACACACCAGCCTCTGCTGGACAAATCTTCTACACAGAGAATATCAGTGGGCTCTGCTCCATGTCAGAGATGATTCTGTTTTCCTTTCTTTTTTTTCAAAGAGGATTCTCAAATTTGAACCAAACAGGGAAGATGCAGGCTAAACTCAGCTGTCATTCTTCGTTATACTCCACAGTTCAAAGCCTAGTTCTCAGAAAATATTTGTGACTGCAGTCAGTGTTATTAAAAGTTACTTCTCTTAACCTCTTGATCCTTGAGATCTCAGACAGGGGCTGTAATTACTGCTGTTAGGAGCAGTACTCACAGCCTAGGGGTCTCCTTCAAGTTTAAGTTTCCTAACAATGGAAAGGAATCACTGCAACTTTAGAAAATGTCTGTTTCTGTGAGCTAGGACTGAGAGAGACTGGGTACATGGACACTTCTAGATGCCGCTAGCACCACCGTTAAATCCTAGTGAACAAGAAGGGACACTCCGTTTATCTCTCTCTGTTATGATATAGCTGAACTGCTGCCCAGTAAAGAGTATGAAGAAAAATGCAGCCTCAGGACTCGGTAAGGCTTTAGTCATTAAATTTCTAAGCTTCAAAACTTTGTTATAAGTGTCTTATTATCAGAGGATCATCAAATGTTTGATTTAGAATCAGATCTCATTACAACAAATTCTAAAAGCCTACTCTCCATATGGAAATCGTTTCATATTTTAAAGACATGGGCTAACAGTTAAAGCCGAATTTTTTTAATACTGAGAATTTTGTAATGATAGTGTTTACTTGGATGGAATATAACCAAGTCACCTAATCCAAAAGATTTTTTTTTCTTTGCACTTACTAACTTTAGCAAAGAAAAAAATATATTTGGAAATTAGGTTTATGGCTAAGGCTGCACTTTTGGATGTTAAAAGAAAACGTTATAAACCATTCAGAGTGGCAGGCATACAAAGACTGTGAATACTGTTTCAAAATGATTCACTGACCCATTGTTTTAAAAATAAACGAACCCTAAAAGATATATTTAAGGAAGAAAGTTGAAATGACAGAATTCAGTTTAACCATGAGTTCCTAGAAGAATTTCAGAACTATAAGGAAATTAGAAGGTCCATGCAGGTGTGCTGAGCAACCTTCTGCTAAACCTCCACAGATTTTCTTTCCAATGCCGGTAAGGGGCAGAAATTACATTTGCCACATAACAAATTTGTGCTCTCAGGCTGAGATGAAAAAAGGAGGAGGAGTAACAAGACTAGAGGCATCGATGCCTGTTGCTGACGAATCCTTTTTGAAACCTACTAGATAAGTCTAAAAAATATAACAAACTAGTGCATATAACAAACAAGAAGCAGATTCATAGATATAGAGAACAAACTAGTGGTTACCAGTGGGGAAGGGGGAAGGGGCAATACAGGGGTGGGGTATTAAGAGGTACAAAATATTCGGTATAAAATAAGCTACAAGGGGGCTTCCCTGGTGGCGCAGTGGTTGAGAGTCCACCTGCCGATGATGCAAATATATTGTACAGCAACTATGCTTCAATAAAAAATAAAAAAAATTTAACCTACTAGATAAGTCTATGCTTAGAGCTTGAAACAAGAATAGAAAACTACATTTTCTATGATTACTAACTTTGGGAGGGGTGGGTACCATCTTATTGCTTGTCCCAAAACTTCTATTAACTATTAGTCTGGTGTATGACTGAAATAAGAAAGCCACTAAATGTTTCTGATTTAATTCCGTGGGAGTTTAACAAACAGGAGAAGAATCATAAGCCTCATACAAATAAGACTAGCGGGCATCCTGTCAAGAAAAATCAAATCCTTGAGGGGAGAGGAGGGTGATCGTGCAGAC
The DNA here is from genome assembly GCF_003031525.2 of Neophocaena asiaeorientalis asiaeorientalis. Lineage (NCBI taxonomy): Eukaryota > Metazoa > Chordata > Mammalia > Artiodactyla > Phocoenidae > Neophocaena > Neophocaena asiaeorientalis. The sequence goes on from NW_020173656.1 coordinate 2,188,637, forward strand.
AGCTCAAAACTGTCAAAAAGCCTGCTCATTCAGCTGCCCTTTCTTTTCTCATCCTGGACCACTCAACACGATCAACAAGAACAACAAAGGCAAAACCTGGAGTACAGCACATGCTACACACTCAAGAATAAATCCAAGATGCTTTGAGAGAGTAGGTATTAGCAGGTGAGGTTGAGACAAGCTGGGACCCGGGACCCTTTGCTGCAGTGCTTGCACCTGGACAAACATCTCCTTGAGCAACAAAATACAAAGAAACTATACGGGACTAAAAAGTTGGTGCAAATTATGGACAAGGTACAAGACCAAAAACAAAAACAAACGCCAACTGCCATTTCTGAAGAGCCGGGAGCAAAAACAAGGTGTCGGGAGCAAAAGCAGGGCACCGCGCATGCCCCCTGCACTCAACGCCCCCAAAGGGGTGGGCAGACCGCCTAAGCCACCCCTCCGGCCAGCCGGACGCCGGACACACCCCCTCCCCTCACCCCTTATAAGGAACCAGCTCGCCCCTCCTCGGGGAGCAAGGGAATCTGTTACTTGTGTTTGCTCCCTCCGGCTGCAGCAGGGGCCCCAAGAAAGCCTTGCCTGAATTTCTTGTCTAGTCTCATCAGTTTCTATTGATTGGGGAAGGCCAAGAACCCTAGTCGGTATCAAGACTGCTAACATCACAAAAAAAAAGACATTACATGTTCTCTGACAGGACACAACACCACCTACAATAGTGTTCTCACCATAATTCTGGATCTGAATTGGATCAAAACAAACCTCAAGATTTAACTACCAACTCACAAGAAATGTAGGAGACAGAGGACCATATTAAATTACATCAGGGGGATGAATTCAGCAAATCCAAAATACGGGAAACTCTCAGGACACATGACCCGGTTTCCTCACCAAATGAACTGCAAGGCAAAAAAATGAAGGGGAGCCTTAAAGGCTAAAAGACTTGACGTGCAACCCGACTTTAACCAACTGCTAAAAACCAACCAAACAAGCAAACAAAACGAAACAACCTTTATTGATCAACCAGGAAAATTCCAAAACTTGACATTAGCAATTATGTGCTAATGATACTGTGGTTACACCTTTTTAAATCCTTAATATCTAGAAATGCACTCTGAAACATCAATGGATGAATAATATGCCCTGGATGAACTGATAATGCTTAAGCCCTGTGATGGTTACCTGGAGGTTCATTACACCATTTCCATATATTTAAATTTTTCACAGTGAAAAACAAAACACCTGCTGTGATGTCGCGGAGCTGCGGTACTGTGTGCTAGCGTGGCCCCCACGGCACCTCGCCCTCACCAGGTCTCGCTCTAAGACTCTGGATCAGAGTAACATAGAATGGGGACGGACACTCGAGGTGAAAGGCAGCCGGCGCCCCGGTGTCCGGACACCTTCATGGGTGTCCCAGAGGAACGCGCAGAGGGCTGCGCTCTAGGATGCTCCCTCACTGCCTTTCTGGAAAGACAAACGTCTGCCCGCTGCGCCGGTGAGCTCGGGTAGCCGAAAACCAGACTAGACGGACCCTGCCGCCCACCTTGCAGAGGTCCCGCTGTGTCCACTTCTCGCGATACTTACCTCCCGGACGCCTCTCCCTCGGAGGCCGCACAGGCGTACTGGCGAACGTAAGCGGAGTACAGCGCTTCGGCCTCCGCGTACTCGCCCTTCTGGAAATGAGCTTGGGCAAGCGCTAGGGTCGTGAGCTTTTCTTGCCCTTGCTGCCCTTCCATAGCGGTCGGAGGCCTAGCTTTCCGTGTAGAACTGGGGTTGATTTCTGAGCGATTACAGGCGGCACGACAAAGCTACTTCCGCACCCCGGAATTTAACTTGACGGCAAAAACCTGGGCTCTAGAAAAGGGGGAATTTTGTGCCTTCCGCGGACCCGTCGTCTCGCGGGATTAATGACGCTGCTGGTGGCGAGCGCAGGTGCTTCAGGAAAGCTTGGGCAGACGGACCCCTGTGAGGTGCAGTTCTCTTGTTACTGCTGGTCTCGCCTGCCTGTCTCCAGAAAAGCAGTAGATCGACTCCCAAACTGGTTTCCAAGTCCGTGGTTACGTGTCGCAAGGAGTTTGCCCTTTGTTACAGTGAATGGTGGGGGCAGGGGGGGCGGTGCCGGAAGCGGAAAAGATGTAGGTTTGTTTTATGAATGGCTAAAGGACCCACGGATTTGTTGTAGCACTTTTCCGGTTCCTGCGTCCACCTGCTAGAGGTTGTTCTAAGTAGGCTGTGGTTACACTGAGACATTTTATGTCGAAATCCCATGAGCTTAGTTGTCACATGGACCTGAGTCCAGTTTCAAACACTACCATTTATTAACTCCAAGGCTCTAGACTGCAAACTTATCAACCTTTTTGAACTTCTAGAATAGTGTAAGGATTAATTGAATAGTATTTTGTGTTAATAGTCTGGGGTCGAGGACGTCAGTTTGCATTGCCAGGCCCTTTATGCCAAAGGGAAACCCATGTAGTAATGTATTAAGCACAATATGTTTAATCCAAGTAAGAATTACGTAAAATGAACAGTCCTGAGAGAACAATTCCATTTAACATAGCATTAAAAAGAATAAAATACTTAGGAATTAACCAAGGAGATGAAAGACTTGGTTAGATGAAAACTACAAAGCATTGATGAAACAAAGCCATAGACAAACCATGTTCGTACTAAAGCAATCTACAGATTCAATGGAATCCCTATCAAAATCCCAATGATGTTCTTACAGAAATATAAAACTCCATCCTAGAAATCGTAAGAAATTTCAAGGGATTCCAAATAGCCAAAACTATCTTGAAAAATAACAAAGCTGGAGGACTTACACATCCTGATTTCAAAACTTACTAAAGCACAGTAATCAAAACAGTGTGGTATTGGCATAAAGACAGTCTTTTCCATAAATGGTGGTGGGAAAACTGGATATATCCACATGCAGAAGAACGAAGTGGGACCTAAATAGCATATTAGAAAATTCACTCAAAATGGACTAAAGACCTAAACGTAAGAGCTAAAGATTAAAAATTCTTAGAAGAAAACATAAAGCAAAAGCTTCATGACATTGGATTTGGCAATGATTTCTTGGCTATGACACCAAAGAGACAGGCAACAAAAGAAAAAATAAACTGGACTTCATGAAAAGTAAAAACTTTTGTGCATTAAAAGACTATCAACAGAGTAAATAACCCAGAGAGTAAGAGAAAATATCTGCAAATCATGTATCTGATATGGGTGTGAAATGCAAAGATGGAGGTTCTGTGGAGCAGGTTTGGGCTGGTGTGTCCATCTACTCACAGGACGAAGGGATCTGACATGGCGTCTCCATCACACTTGGGAAGCTCTGGTCTACAGGACACTGGAGGGCCCTGCCCCGTGACTGAGCTGCTGGGCCCAGGCTCAGTTGCTGTCCCTCTCCGACTCTCTTGCCCGGCTTCCACACAGTCCACCTGCACTCGGTGTTTTGCCTGCAGGGTGGCATCATCAAGACTTCCCTCAGCCAGCTCAGCCAGCAATACAACTATAAGATGATCTGCTGAAAGCGTCATGCTTGCCTTTAACCCCACACTGTCATCTGCCTCAAGAAGTGTGGCCACAACAACAGCCTGTGCCCTGAGAAGAAAGTCAAATAAGACTCCTCCACGAGTTCCTACTTCCTCTGCAGGGCAGCCCCCTGCCTGAGCCCCATGGCTAGGGGCCTCAGTAAGGTTTCCCTGTCACTGACTGGGATAGTAAAAATAAATAATAAATAAATAAAATTTAAAAATATGTGTATACACACACATACACTATACATATATATAGAGAACTTCTAAAACTCAACTTTTCCAGAGTGGGTGTACTACTCTGCATTTCCCCCAGCAATGTATGAGGGTTTCAATTACTCCATATCTTCACCAACATTTGTCAGTTTCAATTCTAGCTATTATAGTGGGTATGTAGAGGTTTCTCATTTTTCTCTAAATTCCTCTATATTTTACTAACTGGAAATTTAAACTGTGCCAAATAAGAAATGAGTAAATAAAATAGAAACTCTAATGTCTACTTTTTCTTTTAATTTTTGAGAAATCTCTTAAAAACAAAGAGCTCTTATTATGAAGAAAACTTACAGAACAGCAATTTCTTCAGTTTCACCTCTTTTTTTTTTTTCTGGCCACACAGCGGCGCTTGCGGGATTTTAGTTCCCCTACCAGGGATCGAGCCTGCACCCTTGACAGTGAAAGCGTGGAGTCCTAACCACTGGACCACAAGGGAATTCCCATTTCACCTCATTTTTTTCTTCTCCTAAATTCAACTGAAATATAAATTAATGCCTTTTATTTTTAAAAAGGTTATTAAGACTATTTTTACTTTCTCATCTATACTCTTTATGTACTTTTGAAATTTTCTCACATGAACATATGTTAGTTTTACACTCAAAAACCAGTAAGTGGGACTTCCCTGGTGGCACAGTGGTTAAGAATTCACCTGCCAATGCAGGGGACACGGGTTCCAGCCCTGGTCCACGAAGATCCCACATGCTGCGGAGCAACTAAGCCCGTGCGCCACAACTACTGAGCCTGCGCTCTAGAGCCTGTGAGCCACAACTACTGAGCCCACGTGCCACAACTACTGAAGCCCGCACGCCTAGAGCCCGTGCTCCACAACGAGAAGCCACCGCAATGAGAAGCCCGTGCACCGCAATGAAGAGTAGCCCCCGCTCGCTGCAACTAGAGAAAGCCCGCGTGCAGCAACGAAGGCCCAATGCAGCCAATAAATAAATAAATAAAATTTTTTTTTTAAAAAACAGTGTTAATGTCTTTTAAAAAACGAACTGAGAAAATGATAAGACTAGGCAGTAGGGGGCAACGTAATATTGCTATTTTTCATTTTAGAAACTCCGTAGCAATATTTTGGAGCTATAACATCATCAAATTAGGTATTCTTGATTTTCCATTAAAAATCTGGGAACAATGTTTCCCCATTTCTAAATGTGAACTCTGTATGATCTCTAAGGAGTAATTCACTGCAGCCTCCAGTCATCAGACATTTGCCTAGTATCTTTAATAAATTGCTGTTGTTTTCCTGTAGGTAGCAAAAGTGATATTGTACAACTACTGTACCTCCTGTCCCTATCTCCCCTTATCCACTCTGGAGCCCAATGCCCTTCGACCCAACCCCCACCAAAATATTTACATCAAAACAAGACAAATACCATGTTAGCATGAGTTATAGATAAAGAAAACAGGATAAATACAATTTTTACCTCAACATTTATTATTTTTATGTTTTTTCACTAATACCACATAAAACCTAAGATCTCAGCTCTTAGAATACAAAAAGATAATTTCAAGTGTATGTTAGCAAAAACACGTATGTAATATATATATAATACATATATAAAATAAAATCCGCACTTGTGCACGACAGCAGGTCAACAATGCTATGCTGCTTGTTCGCACGCTGTTTATTTGTATGGCTTTATCAATCAGCTCGATCATCTCAATAGTTTGGCCTACCGTGCTACTTTGAACCTTAACATAATTCAGGCCCAATTTTACGATAAAGAAAAGCATTACTTAAAGGGAGTCAGCTCATGTTTATTACAAGAAGAGAACCACCTTTATTATAATGTCTTCAATATACTGCCTCATTCCGTCTATCCAAATTCTCTCCAAGTGTTTGTTGTATATAGACAATTTTGCTTCTCACTGCCCCTTTAATCAGGGGAGAATCTGTTGGTGGTGTTATCCTGAAATTTCCTTCATGTTGAATAAAACCAATTTTCAAGCAGGACAAAGGTCTGTACCCAAGACATTACGGCAGATCCCTAAAACATTCACAGATATAAATCCCAAATAGTCATAAGCTTTTACAGTAGTTGGAAAGATATGTCTGTGTGTGTACATATATATATATATATATATACACACATATATGTGTATATGCATGTGGGTATATGTATGTGTATAAGTATATATACATACATACACACATATACATATGTGATAATCTAGGTCTACAAGGTATGAGAGGTTGTTTTTAGAGATTTTGGTTTCTTGATTAAACTGAACAAGAAGTAGTGACAACAACTCGGGATCTATCTGAAATAATTAGTTGGAGGAAAAATTCTAGCGCTTAGGTAGCAAGGAATTAGTGGCAAATGAGAAGGCTCCAGAAGAGAGTTCCCATAAGATACGTTAGGAAAAGTCTGAGGAGTCAACAGCTGATCTGGGAATTGAAGCAAATGGGAGTGTAATCAACAAGCAACAGTAAGGGCTAGAGAATGGCAATCTAACTTTGAGTTCTCAGCTGATTTCTGGGATGAGAAAGGAAAGAAGAGATATTCAGGCATCAGACCATGGACCAAGAATCACAACTCTGAACAGGCAGTCCTGCAGGAATTCCTAAACCTACATCCCTGAAAACCTCTCTCTCATTGATGAAGCAGAGAATAGTTTCATTCCTGAAAAGAGAAAGTCTTGTGGGAAGATGTAATTAAGTTCAACAGGAGATATATTCCCTAGGGCTGATATCTTAGTTAGGATGTTGTTTTCTGCTTTGGGGGAATACTGCATTCTGTTACAGACAAAAACAAATGAGATAGATGAAATTCACTGTCTTAAACTTAGATAAGTTAGAAACTTATGAGACATGTTAGACAAAGTAAATAGAGCATATATGTGTGACTATACCTAATATTGACAAGGCACTAAAAATACAAAAGGCAACCAAGGCACTAAACATTCACGGCACACTAGGTATGCATAAGACTTATCAAGAGCTCAATATGCGGGAGGTCTTAATTCAATTACCCACTGATGACACTTATTCTGGTCTGTCCTCTGCCCAGGAAATACAACTGAATCCACAACTGCTCAGCAGGCTCACTGGCACCTACAGCTATGACCAGGTAAAACTGCCTTTTCTATTGAGCAAATGTGCCTCACTGGCCTCGGGCACACTCCACTCGATCGGTCCCCCGGCTCAAATCTCAGCTCTGGTCCTCTTCCTAGCCACACTATCAGGGGGAAGGCGATGAGGCAGAGTAAGAGTCAGGGCATAAGAACAGATTACAACTCAGGAATCAGGAACTGTGCTCTCTCTACCTGACTGGCATCCTATACTAATAGTGTTAATCTATCCCATCACTCTCTCCTTGTTCTTCACTGTATACTTCAAGTTGATTCAATAAACCATGTGATTTGCGCTTGTAACCCTTTCTGGTCCGTGACCTCTGGAATGGCTTGCTTGGTGGTGTATTTGGAGGCTACCGTTATATCAAGGCAACTTCCCACAAGGCACGAGAACACAGTCAGAGACTTCGAAGATTTCTGGTCTTCTCATTTTATTAGGCACAGGAGCCTGCTATCTATGATGAGCTCATTTAAGCTCTAAACCTCTTCTCATAGCTCACTATTCTCCATCTGCATCAGGCTTAACTTGGATCTAAAGGACCAGAAACATATCACATTGAGAGAGTTAACTAACCTAAGTATTGAAGCTGCAATAACAACCTTGCATATTTCTCTTTGCTGCCTCTGCTAAATATCAACCAAACTTTCAGCAAATAATCTTGACGGAATAGTGCTTAAGTCTGGCCTGAAACCATAAAATGAGAGGAAGTAAGATCGTGAGAAATGGAGAATATTATTAGCTACATAAAACAGGTAAGAAATTACCCATTACTGATTACAATTTTTTTTTTTAATTAATGACAGTAAGTCAAAACAGATGCATATTGAGAATCACTCCCCACAACCCAAGAGTTGTTTAAAGAAAGGATCCAGCTTGGTGACAATGTTTCAAGTAAAACTACAGCTACAAACTAGATGTTTTTGTATAAATGTATATCATTATAAATACAGCTAAGTGTTTGGCACAACAATATGAAGAGTAAAATGTCATCTCTTAGATGAAACTAAAAGGGTAGATTAAAAAGGACAAGCTATGTAAAAATTAAGCTATTAGAAACAATTCAAATTGTAAAAAACTATGTCTTAAAATGCCTTCTCTTCACTTCTGAAAATAAAATAGAGAAGACTTTCAATGCTTATTTAATTAAACACAGCTAGAGACAGTGCTCATTTTGGTATTACAACTGTTTAACCTCCGTCTAATACAGGTTATGTCAGTTCCCTAAATTCAACTTTGCCCCATTCCCATGTTTGCCCCATCCCTCCCTGCTAGTAACCGTGACACTGTGAGAAAAATTTTCTTATTTGGAATATTTCCATAGTATCATATAACCAATCACAAGATAGATAAATAGATAGATAGATAGATAAATAAGACAGGCAGATAATATGGTCCAATGCCATACATTTATATGACAATCAGCATCATTATTTCATGGCTGTATTTTTACACAAAATTTTATATATGTATATATTATGTATTTTACATATAGAGAGAAATTTTTTATAAAAATACAACTGAAATAATGATGCTTATTTACATAAAGTCAACATTGTTATGTAAACACTCCTATTATATATGCAGTTTGTCATTTCTTCATCCCACTGCGCTATGGCATAAGGGACAGAAGTTATAGTTACTTATTTCCTGAGCCAGGACACAGTGCTTGCACACACTGCATGTCCAGAATTGATATTCAGTGACCGGGTTTCCTGTGGCAACACAGGTTGGCAGCTTCCCTTCTCCTCTGTAAAATAAGAGGGGACAATTATACTTTGAAACTTCTAATTCCTTAAAACTTCATTACACTACAAAAACTGAAGAATGAAAAGCATTTCAAGATAAGTTTCAAATAAAAAACTTTCCTTACAATGAGAAAATCAAGTATTAATAAACTTATAAGACTAAATTAAATAGGGTATAATGTTAAGGTAGATTACTTCAAGATTTAGTGCTTTAATTATTATATTACACTATTTAGATATAAAAATCCAAGCTTCTGGTAAGGTGTTATAGAATGACATCTACTAGTTACATTTAGCCTACCCTTCAAGAAGGCTGTCCAATTCAGATTTTCTGTTATCTTTTGGAGTATGTTTGGTGAAGATTTCCAGAGCAAGATTTTCATATTGCTGTTTCTGTTCCGAACTGAGGGTCTCTAAAGATTCAAGTTTAATAAAAGCTTTTGAACAAGTGCCAAAAGCCCTACTGGCACATGCACAGAGTGCTAACAGAGAGTAGATCTCAACGGCAGGGATAATGTCTTCATAGTCTCTCAGGTGAAGAGCTAGGAAAGAGAAGACAATTTGGATTTTTTAAAGCAATCATGATATCTTGAACATGCATGGGAAAAAATCTATGTTAAGCTGTTTCAGTTTAACCGACAGGAACTTTAGCAAGCTTAAAGAAAACAATGGTACGTGCCCAGAGAACAAGTAGGAGGAAGGAGGCTCCAGGATCTCCACATTCTGTAACTCCAGCTAACAGCTCAGGGCCTATAAAAATAACCATCATCGAAGGATGCACATGGCTGTGCCACTTAGAAATATATACACAGACCAAAAATAATTGGTGTCAAAACACCCATCTTTTGTTGCATATAAATATGTTAGAATTTCTGTGGATTCTCAAGATATCATGTTTCTTTTTGTTAAAAAAGCAAAGCATGAAATCATATGTTTTCTCTTTGTGTTTCTTTGAACAGATTATTGCTTTTGTTTGTCTTACTGAAACAACAGAACTTTGAGAAAAAAAGAAGTGAAAATGAGACTGCAAGTTGTCAGTTCAGACAATTTATTTTGCCAGCTACCATACCTTATTTTCAATTTTTCTATGCTGGAGATATAATCTCTTTCTTTAAAATGCACTGCACAATTAATATCAGATTGGTAACTAAATTGTATCTTTTTATTCTCTAGACCTTGCAATCTTAAAAATATCTTGTTATAGTATGATATTGGAGATTTCACAAAACAATTTAAAATAACATAATCATGTATTTTACAACTAGATTCCTATAAACTGGTGTTGGGGTCAAGTGTTTACAACAAAGTTCAGTGGAAGAAATTTACAAAAAGGAAATTCATTGAGTTACAATAAAGCATACCCTCTAATTTCACAGGTTCACAGGCAATAATTTACAGAGTACACATTGTTTCAGATCATTTTATCACTGAACGACAACCATATTAAAGCATATGGATATCTTCACCCAGTAGGTAAAGAATCTCAAGTTAAAAGTCCAACTGATCTTGTAATATAGTAAGTCTAGATACTGTGCATAAATTATATAAAATACAACTATTTTAAACAATGCATAACTTATATCACATATTAATCAGTTAAAATTCAATGAAGGTAAGTTACAAACATACAAAAATAAAAATGATTCCTATGTATAGCTGATAATCAATTAGAAAAAAAGGTACATTCCCCAGTGCTAACAATGACAAAAACAGGAATCAGCTACAAAAGAAATGTACAGAACATACAATAAAACTACAGAACTTTAGAGGGAAACACAGATATACAAAATATTTTTAAAAGTTGATGTTTCTGGATGAGAAAACTCAATATTATAAATATATCAATGATCCCAATATTAATACATTAAATTAATGCAATTCTAATTCAAAATCCACTAGGGCTTCACTGAAACTCTTCCCACCTTCAAAAAGATTCTAAAGTTAATCTGAACGAACAAATGCAAGCAAATACCCAAAATGTTTTTCATAAAAGAAGAGGAATGAAGGATAACAGATATTCCAGATATTAAAATGTAAAAGTAAGGTAAATAAGAGAAAGTACAGACACAGAGGTCCATGTCTAGAAAATAACAGCCTAGGAAGAGATTAACAAAATGTGTGAATTTAGTTTCATAAAGGTAGAATTTCAAATCCATGAGGGATGAATACGTTTTTAATAAATGGTTTTGGAATAACTAAGAAGTTAAAATAAAATACAATATTTAATAACCTTGAAGTGAAGGACTTCCTCAGCATGACCCCATCAAGACTGATTGATAGGACTATGTAAAAAGCCACTGTCAATATCATCATCATGACTACCACTTCTCGAGGGCTCACAATATCCAGGCACTATAATAAGTAAATTTTCTTTTCATAAATTTCCCACTTAATCCTCAAAACAACCCTATGAAGAAGATCCTATTATCCCTACTTTTCACAAAAAGAAACTGAAGCTTAGAGAGGTTAAGTAATTGTAACTTATAAGTGCCAGGGAAAATCAACAGATATGACAGAGGGTTACTATATATAATTTCTAAAGAGCTCTTACAAAAATAATGAATAAAGAAAAAGAAAAGTCATCACTATAGAATTCCAGAAACATTCAAATAAAAGAATTTCTCTAAGAAGGTTTCTTTGAAAGATGATGCCGTTGTACTATAGATTGATGATGTATTGGGGTATGATGTGTGCCGGTGATGGCTATTTCACAGTGGCCCAACCAATGTGACCCAGGGTGGGTGGTGACAGTGCCGGCAATGCTGTCATGGCCCATCTGAAAGCGCTGTAATGATTTAGTCATTCATATGCTTTGGTTTATAACATAATTCTCATAACTATGCTCTTTTGGAGTTAACCTATCTAAACTTGAAGATATTGTTAATCCAGAAATGAAGATCCTGATACTACCTGTAAATAACCTTCTATAAATTACAGTACATAAATACGATGGCACATTATATAGGTATTAAAAATGACAACACAGATCGACATTTATCGACATAGAAAGATAACTGCAATATACTGTTGAGGGTAAAAATCAAACTCAGGAGCAACATACATTGTGTGATATTATTTTAAATAAAACTGCATACAATTTTATAGGCTTGGGAAAAATGTCTAAAAGGAGGTTCACCCAAATGTTAGCAATGATTATCTCTGAATTATAAGATTATTTTACCTTTTTTGTATTTTTTTCTGTTTTGGTTGAAATTGTTATGTAAGTATCAATTTTATAAAAAACATTTAACACACAGTTAAATGCTATAGAAATCTATCTACTAATATCGAAATATTTTACAACATATCATTATGTTTTTTTAAAAGTACACAAAAGTATGGTTTATTATACTCTCAATATTTTAAAAAAACAAATTAGTTCTAAATATACTTATTTTAATTTAAATATATATTTTATATAATTATTATACATAATGTAATACATATTACAGATATTAAATATGTAAATATTTATAGTTTATATTTTATATATATATATATACATACACATACACACACACACACACGCACACACACACACACAAAGGATATGAACTGGGCTATTAAGTGTTTAAGTGATAGTGAATGCTATAAATGTTCTTTTTGCTTATCTCAAACTTCTGGTTTTTCTGTGAACCGTATATATTTCCTTCCATGTATTAAAAAATAAAAAGAACTTCAAAAAGGGAGTGTGAAAAACAGATCATAAACAGCAAATCTCAAATATATGAAAATAAATCCACAGAAAAAAAGTGTTATTGAAATTAATATAAGGGCAACTTGAAGGAGCTAGCCCTTCATCTACAATTTATGATTTTTTAGACATGTTATATACATTAGGTAACATGCCCACCTGTCTTCAATGCATTGTCAACATAGCCCTCGTAGAGCTGCCTCTGCGCCAGTATGAAGAAGTGGTAAGCCTCAGCCCCTCTCCAAGCATTATCTGTGAAACGACTAGTTGTAGACAGAACTTCTTCTTCCAGCAAACCAGCCAAAGCAGAAGTGGCCTACAAGTAAAGCAGACCCACTTTTTCTGTCAGCACAACCCTAACAATGGTCCTTCCAATAGAGATGATTTCTGAAACTGGTATATCAATACATTAAAATAGCTCAGTTAGCAGATTTTATCATTATAAAACTGTCACTACAGACTTAATGTCTCCATTATAATTCACATTTTGTTAAATTGATATGATCGAATTTTTTCTTCAGTTTTACTGAGGTATAATTGACAAATCAAATTGTAAGATATTTAAAGTGTACTTCGTGGTGATTTGTATACGGGTACATTGTGAAAGAACTCTCCTCCCCATAGTAACATCAAATTTTTAAATAGAATTGATTAAACTTTAAGTTAATGTAAGGCTTATCTGCACATTAAAATAATATATATATTCTAGGAAAGTTTTTAAAACTCACTGATTAGAAAGGATTTACCAAGTAAGGAATTTAAGCAAAGATTACAGATTAGTAAAAAAATATAATTTTCAATATTTCCAAGTTGAAATGTCTAAATGTGAGCAGTAATTCCAAATCAGTCATTCCTTTTCCTCATATCATTTAAGAAAATAAATGCAAACAAGTAAATTAAATGGCCTGTCCATAAAGAGAAGTTTGATAGTTCTTTTTTCCTTAAACACTTCAGATGGCTTAATGTTACTTAATGTTACCTTACCTCTGAGCTCTTTCCTTTAACTTTTCCTCGCTGGGCATTTTTCATTTGCTCATGGTACTGCTCTATAAGTAAAGCTGATAGTACGTAGAGCTTCTTAACACGTAAAGGTTTAGTTCTTTTCTTTGCCTCTTCATCTGCAATCTTTAAACATTTAAAGAATTGGGGGAAAATATTTCTTAATCTATACTTGTACAAATATTATCATTTCTGAAATACGATTCTCGAAAAACAGGAGGGAAGTCAGTACGGTGGAATATAAATACCACCCATTTTCTTTTCCATAGTACTGATAAGTACTTAGTTCTTTCCTTAGTATTTAGCCATTAGAGTTATAACTCAAAACAATTTAAGAAAATAACAGATGCTGGTAAATAATTAAATCAAAATGAAGAAAGCTTTCATAGAGTGGCTAGTATTTTATATAACAAAGAGATTTTTAAAATAATGTTCCAAGTACCCAGAGATAAGATGGCTTTAACATGGTACATCCTTCAGAAATTTAAATTTTTTTAAATGATTCGGAGGGAAATTTTTCCTTTGTCATTAAATCAAATGGGAAAAGTATAGACTAGAATGTAAAATTTGCATACATTAATACTGTTACTAGTCACGTCCCCTCCAAATGCATACTATGAAAAGTGTAACGTCGAGATTGGGATTGACATATATACACTAATATGCATAAAATTGATAACTAATAAGAACCTGCTGTATAAAAAAAAGTGATATATAATAAAATCTTTCTTAAATAAAAAAAAAGTGTAATGTCTTTAAAACTTGCACATTTAAAAGGACTTAAAGTTTTGCTATCATCAGGATTTAAATTCCAGTTAAGGGAATTTGTACTTTATGGTCCCTGAAAATTCTATAATTCCCTGTTAACCTCGGTATTAAGTAAATATAAAACTGCTTAAGCATCAATAAGGTGCTAAAAGTAATAAACAGCCTTTTTAGTAAAATGTAATAATACTAAGATAACACATAGTTATAGCAGTAATAAATGAGAGGGATTTTGCTATAACAAATAATTGTTTCCAAAAAACGGAAAATGTATCCTTGAGTTATAAGAAAACATTGGTAACTAGAACAAGCCAAATACTCACCGAGATTATTACATTACCTTAAACATCAGCTTAGCAGCATCATAAAAGTAACTGGCTTTCCGATAGAGTTCTATGGCATCAAGAATTTTATTCTTTTCCAATAAATGAGATGCATACCTCGCTAACAGGGAACCAATTTCTTTCATATTATGACTTTTAGCCAATTCAACAGCTTTGTTCCACTGGGTAAACAATATATATAGCATACAATTACCCAAGCATTTATAGTCAGATATGTCTTAAAATACATACAATAAAGCTTTAAGTTTATAATAATAAATAACACTACATCAAAATAAAAAACTGATATATGTTTTTAAAAATCACTTAAAATCAGAGCAATTATAAATTTTAGGAGTCAAACATGTCAAAATAATCAAATGATCTAAGACTGATTTGCTTAAGAAGTACATCTGAAAAAGAAAGCGTCAAAGTTTATAATCACATTAATCTTATAATTCTAATTTTGCACTAACTATGAGCAATAAAAAGATACATTTGTTTATAGAAAAAAAATACACAATTTCAGTTAAGAAAATGTCCTATCAGATTTAACATTTAAAAGTTATTTTTATAAAGCAAATGGAGCTTTATAAAATACTTCAAGAAAATACTTAAAAGAATACATTGATAGTCAACAATTCTGCATTTTAATTTTAGTTAAATTCGAGCTCTTAAAAGTATCAAATATGTGTTTTCTATAAGGGGAAAGGAAAATAGATTTGCCAAAATAAATACTGATAAAGTAACTCAATTCCTTCCTCTTGCAATGACCATTAACTGGTCCTTCTTTGGAAACAAAACCCAAGCCTAATAAAATGCAGAAAATCATGAAATTACTTCCAGACGAAAACTTGCCAGACTAAAAGCACAGGGTTTGTTCAGGTTCCCATACTGAGTTAGTTATGAGCGGGTCTCCCTTAATGGTAGCATTTCAAGAGGTAAATGCAAATTCCAACATTTTCTCAGTCCTCAACTAAGTAAGAGACTATCTGGCTCCTTTCACAAAATCCATCTCAAGCTCTCCAACCCTTACAGGCAACAGTCTTTAAAGCATCACTATGGTGACTTTACTTTTCAGTTCCTTACTCGGTTGAGATGTACACAGGTATCCACTGCTGCCTTTGGTTGATTACATTTCAAAAACGCAGTCACTGCTTGTTCGCACATTCCAGCTCTCACAAACATTTGTGCTATTTCCTGTGGACAAGATAATACTATCGATCGCATAGAACAAGGAAATCACTTATATTTTAACTTGTAAAACTCCATAGGGACATAAGAATATTAAATTTTCTGGTGGCTACAGTAATTTTTCTTTTAAATGGACGTAGGGGCAGGGGCTACACACCAGAAGAGATGCTAAAGCATCACTTTCTATAAAATCTGGGCTTCACTGGCTCACAGCACGGATCTTATTTTCAACCAGGTTCTGAAGATACTGCACTCTTACCTTCTCTCAGTGCAGTAGCTAGCTTACAGAAATACCAAGCTCCAAAACAAACCCCACGCTAGCAAGTAAAAAAAACCCTTTAAGGCAATTGATGTTATACTCAATGTCGATCATTAATTAGAGGTTTAAGGGAAACCTGACACTCAGAGGGCTCTCAAATCCCTCTATAAAGCAATGCCCCAGACAAGTTGGCCATTCATCAGTTCAGGAAGCTGGACCAAAAACAGAGGAGGAGAACCAAAACAACCACTGATCACTCCCCTTGGGCTGTACTTCCCATCTTCAGAATATCACTTTTTTTTCTTTCTTAATATCTAATTGGTCAGAGTTTTCTCTCCCCATCCCTACTCCTAAAATATTTTGGGATATATCATAAAAGTACAATTTTGTATCCAACTATCTTTTTCAAAGTAATGCTTATATTTTCCTGATTATAAAGTAATACATTCTTATGGTAAAAAAAATTAGAAAATATGAAAAAATAAAGGTACACATAATCTTATTCCCATAAGAAACCTCTCTCTCTATTCTGGTGTAATTTCCTAATATCTGTATCCTGTGAATATATATGTATATGTGTGTTTGTGACTATATCGTAATCATATTATATATAGTTTTGTATCCTGTGTTCCTCACTTAAATATTTTGTACATTTTCCCATATTATTAAAAATTCCTCCAAAACTTGATTTAAAATTTGCAGTACTACTGAAATTTTAAAATTATTTTAAATATTTAATTATTATAGCTATAATTACTTAGTACTTAATCAGTAATATTACTGCTCTGGATACCGTACAGCAACATTTTTTTCTGCATCATCAGACACACCTAACAGATGACAGTATAATGTCAGATACACAGTCCCTAATCCCAGGGTTGTAAGTAATTTCAGTTTTCCTACTCAAATGAACATATAAGATTGAGAATAAGGGTGTGTAAAAATGCCATTATTACAGGGATAATTGCTCTAAAACACAATAGAGAAAAGAACTGAATTAACAGAATTCTATACTCATCTATTAAGTAACCGACAAAATTTTGTAGCAGAACCCACAACTGATATACGTCCAGACCCTGCAGTTGAGAGCTACTACCTCTCCAGGTCTTATACAACTCAGTGATTTACCTTTCTGATAAAACAAATAAAATACAAGCCCACTTACATTATTCAACAATTAATTTAAAGAGCCTTAAAAAGAAAATTTAGAACAAAGTTATAGAGAGCTCTGCTTTTAGTTTCTCTTTTTTTCAACATTAAATCCTTTATTGTTAATATAACCTAATAAAAGTCAAGCTATCTTGACCTTTATTGCTAATATAACCTAATAAAAGTTTATTGTGAACCTAATAAAAGTTTAAGCTATCTTAAACTTTTCTTATAGCAAATTTCCAACATACATATGCATACACTACTCCCCAGACCCACCTCAAATCATTTTGAAGCGAATCTCTGACATGTCATTTCATCTGTAAATATTTCACGTGTTCAGCTAATTTTTTAAAGCAAGTTTACAAAACTGACAAGCCTACACAAGACTGTGATCATGTTAAAATAGTAGGAATATGACTGATTTCTTCCTCTCCAGTTTCAAGCATTCTGTAATACTGGTAAATTGTTTTAATAACTAAAGCATCATTTCATGCCTAAGAAACTGTAAAGTTTTAGTTAATTTTTAATTTTCTATATTGCAGAGGACATTTCCAGACTACGACATAAAAACCTTATAAAGTAACCTAACAACTCCAAAAACTGAAATTTATAATACCTACTGGAAGCAACTTGTGGTTTTCTGGAAGTGAATTGGCAAGATTCTCCAATCCCTCGTAATCCTCTAACATATAATAACACTCGGCTAAGCGTTCCTGGTTCCGGCCTTGCACATAATATTGTACAGCATTCAACCTATGGGAAGAAAAAAAAAAACCTTTTAAAACTAATGTGAATCTCCTCATAAATAAGCACTTTTACTAAAAATGTTCTTTCATTAGAATGCCAGCACTAGTATTATTCCAATCATCTTTAGTTACAGCATGTCTTTGAAGCATATAAATTGAACAAAAAGCAAAACTAAAGACTGCATAGCATATTTGAGTTACAACATGCTTTGAATGTTCTTAAGAAATATGTTTTCATCTGATATACAGTTGTATTTCCAAACACTGACATAAATAAATGAGCATACTGATCAAAATAACTTAAGAATAAAAGTCAGTGATTTCTGAAAATAATCTATAATAACAAAAGAAAATATAAACTGTGGCCTCGAACAGTAGAAAGCTGCCTGGAACTACAGTTTACGTCTTCTGGGTTTTGAAACTCCAAAGTCTTACAGTGCTTACCTGACAGCTTGAAGGATCTCTTGCTCCTCAATGTGTATCCAGAGCTATGTGAATTTTGGGATCTGGAAGGATGGTCTTCATTTCCCTAGCATTATTTCATAGGGAAGTACTCAGGCAGTTACAATTTTAAGTGCCAAATGAACGGATGAGGGGGTCCAGATAGGTTACCTACCACTTTTGCCGATCAGCAAAGTAGTCTCCAATGGCATTGTGGGCCTGTTCAAGGAGACTGTCATCCGCATCACCAGATCCAGTTTTCAGGAGTTGGAGTACTCGAAACCAATCTCCCAACTTCAGCCGGAGGCCAATAGCCAGATCTCTACAAAAAAATGACATTCATTCATTCATTCACCAAGTATCTATCAAGCACCTACTATGTGCTAGGTTCAGTTCTAGGGTACTGAGAATACACAACAATGAAGAGACAGATAAGGTAACTCCAAACATTTTAGAAATTTAGCCTCACCAGGTAAGAGGCAATGGAGAGAACCTGCAAAAGGAAAGAGGAAACAATTTCCTGCCTCTTATTTTCCTAGACTTTCAATTTACTTGGCAAAAAAATGACTTAAATAATAATTACTTCTTTTCATCAATTTCTTAAGACATAATCAGACTTATTTCATGTTTACATGTTTGGTTTTATATTTCTTTTCAGGGCTTGAGTTGTATTAGCAACCTCCTGAAAGTACAAATAATAAAAATTAGATATAATGTTCACAGCTGAAATGAAGTTCATCAGTATTTTATATAAATAAAAATGAAATATAAAGAATAAAACTCAATCCCTAAATACCTCTGATTTTTATTTCATGCTCCTTGACAACTGAAAATTAAATAATGGCCTAAACCAAAAAAGAGAACCCAAATAATGAGTGGTATAATAAATGATAAAGCCTCCAGTCTCTGCAGTCATATGAATTTATTTCCTACCAAGTGAAAAAAGTCTCCCATGGCCAGTCATTAATATTACATAAAAACAGAGAAGAAAGCTGCCCCCAAATTACAAAGCATAAATTAATGAAGGTCATGTAGACTATCTAGGTTGTAATGCAAACTGAAATTATTTTCTGAAAGAGATGGTATGATACATTTAGTCTATTTTACAATCCTCATTTGTGAAAAAAAAAAAATCACAAATTCTGGAATTAGTCCGGATGCCTGCACCTTTATCACTTACCTTCTGTCCATATCGAGATACATCCTTTCAGCCTCTTCGAACCTGCCGAAGTAGGCAGCCACTTCCGCCTGCTTCATGGACTCACTCTGCAGGTTACCCAGGCACTTCACAAACTTAATGCCTTGGTAATCTTTGCAACGCACAAACGCTTGCTCTGCAGTGTGCAAATCCAGTTTCTGAAGAGCTGCTTCAGCCAGTAGGCGCCTTTATTAAAAAGAGAAACAGAAAAGCCAATGGCGAATTAAGGATAAACAAGTCTTGAATCAGAATTCAATTATTACACCTACTGTTTCTAGTGAAACATGGTGGAAAGTGATTATTATTATTTTTTTTTTTGCGGTATGCGGGCCCCTCACTGTTGTGGCCTCTCCCGTTGTGGAGCCCAGGCTCCGGACGCCCAGGCTCAGCGGCCATGGCTCACGGGCCCAGCCGCTCCGCGGCATGTGGGATCTTCCCGGACCGGGGCACGAACCCGTGTCCCCTGCATCGGCAGGCGGACTCTCAACCACTGCACCACCAGGGAAGCCCAAAAGTGATTATTTTAACACATTTAACGTTTATACGTTTCATATAATATTATGCTTATGTTGAATACTTCCGAATCTAAAATAAATTTCTATACTTTAAAAAGGATAAGAACAGAAGCCGATCCCATCAGGAGCCTCGTACGAGAGCTGGGGACAACAGAGCTGAGACTTTACACCTGAAAATTTGAGAGGCTTTATTTATTTATTTTTAAATACCAAAGTCGGGGGTGTGGATTATCCTCTATGAACTGAGATGCATCCTCAATTCCAACCTTCTCAATCAGTGCTCGGCTATCTCTCAGGGACCGAATCTCAAAGTTAATGATATAATCCTTGTCTGGATATTCTGGATTCTAAAAGTAAAGATGAAAAGAAAGAAATTCAAATTGTTGCCTTTAGAGTATGTTTTTTTTTTTTTGCAGTAAAAATAGCAAACAAACAACTGCATCATATTATGAGCAACACTGGGAAAAAGAGAAATTGCCATGTGTGGGTCTTTTGAATTATCTGGAAAACACCCACAGTTCCTCCTGAGGCAATCAGGGGAAAAGGGGACAGTCATCAAAGGGGTCCCTTACAATCATGCAGCCTTGTCTCCCTCGGCTCAAAATGTCTTTCCCCAGGAGCTACTCTCTTCCCGTCCCAAGTGCCGCCAGCCTCCACTGGAGCGGAAAACACCATGTGCAGGGCCTCTACCCCTCACTCCTTAATCTACTCTTTTTTTCTATTATTGAAAAAAAAATTATAAATAGCAGTTGCCCTGAGGGTGGGTATGGACAGATTTACTGGGAAGAGGCATGAGGGAACTTTCTAGCATGATAGTAATGTTCTGTATCTTGACAGGGGTTTGAATTGCACAATTGTATGCATTTGTCATAACTCACTGACTGGTACACTTAAGATCTGTGCATTTCATTGTATGCAAATTTTATTTCAAGTGAAAGAAAACTATAAGCAAATACTGAACTTGAATTAGTGAACTTTAATTAATGATATGCATGCTAAAGTATATGTGTACTAACTCTGAAATATATTTAAAAAACAGGACTGATTAATGGGCAGATAGACAGATGGACAGAAATATGACACAGCAAGTATAGTAAAATGCTAAATAGAATTTAAGTGCTGCCCACATGCTGTTGGGCAGCAGACAAATTTTTTTTTAAAAAAAAAAGAAAAAGGGCTGGTTTTCATCACTACTTTCCTTTTATAATTTAGCAGCCTGACAAAGAAAAAAAATTTAAAGGCCAGTCTTGCAGCAAAGAACTAGCTAACAGCCAGAGAAAGAAAACAGTTATAACGATCTCACCGATATTCTACATATTCTAAGTAACGAAAAAGTGAAGCATACAAGAAAATTAGAGCCCCCATGTGTAAAAGAGTAATGGCTCCCATGGACCAGAGTTCTCTGAAAAGGTTAACTGAGCCACACATACCCTTTCCCCACCCTGCAACTGAACCCCTGTATCTATAAACTGAAAAGTTCTTAGGGAACTACCGTGCAAAGTAGGATGGAAAGAGCATGAGGTTTGGACTCCAACAGTCCTTAGCTCAAATCCTAATTCCATCCCTTGCTGGTTACGTGGCAGCTCCTTCTAGAACCTGCCCTACCCCACTCCCTACCCACCCAGGAAGCCAGGGCCATCTTCCCCAAATATAAACCTAATCATGTCATTCTCCTGCATTACTCCGCCACCGACTCCAGGATCAAGTCTAAACTCCACAGCAAGGCATACGAGGTCACTTATGACCTGGGCTCCCTACCCCATTACCTCTCCCCAGCCTCAATTCTGCCAGCACTACAGTTACACACACCAGCTTTGAAGCCAGAAAGCTTGGAGTCAAACCATGCTTTTGCCTACTGTTAACCGGGTATCACTGGCAAATCAGCTTATTTCTCCAAGCCTCAGATTCTTCCTCTGAAAAACTGGAATAGTAATCAAACTTACTTCCTAGCATTGGGAGGATTAAGTGAGATAACACGTATCAAACACTGAGCACAATGCCTAGCCGTGTTATTCACATTATTCACCGTCTCAGAACTGACCCAATGCTCTCTTGCTTCAGACCTTTGAAGAGATACACCTACTGACTGAACCACAGCACCCCTGCCCCTCTTCCAGTGGCTGAAGTTCTTGTCTATCTCCCCAACTCCTCTACTTGAAGCCAGGAACTGTCTTACTGGCTCTCAATAAATATTTGCTGAGTCAATGAACAGATGAACTTTGGGTAAATCATTTTCAGCCACTAAGAGCCTTCCTCACCTAAAAATGAGGTCTGTGTAATATCTACCAGGTACAGCTGTAATCACAAACATCTCATACAAAGGAACTTTAGAGAACTGTTAATTCCCGTCCTTTTCCTTCTGCACTCCTTCTTCTCTAGTCCTCCAGGAAATTTCTCATGTTATTTCTTTTTCCTATTTTATTGAAATATAATTGGCATGTAACATTGTATTAGTTTTAGGTGTACAACACTCACGTGGTTCTTCAAACTGTATGAAGGAATCCACAGTTCAGCTAAATACTTCCTGGGTCAACAAGACCTCAGAGGGAACTAAGGTATGACAATACTCTTCTTTACGGCTTTTTGGGTAGTAAGTCAGACAGATAACAAACTTGTCACACAGAACCTGGTTTTCCCTCACAGTTTAACAACGCCTGCCAGTAAATCGGGCAACAGTACTGTAGTTATTCTTTTTTTTTTTTTAACATGTTTATTGGAGTATAATTGCTTTACAATGGTGTGTTAGTTTCTGCTTTATAACAAAGTGAATCAGTTATACATATACATATGTTCCCATATGTCTTCCCTCTTGCGTCTCCCTCCCTCCCACCCTCCCTATCCGCCCCCCCCCAAGGTGGTCACAAAGCACCGAGCTGATCTCCCTGTGCTATGCAGCTGCTTCCCACTAGCTATCTACCTTACGTTTGGTAGTGTATATATGTCCATGCCTCTCTCTCGCTTTGTCACAGCTTACCATTCCCCCTCCCCATATCCTCAAGTCCGTTCTCTAGTAGGTCTGTGTCTTTATTCCCGTCTTACCCCTAGCTTCTTCATGACATTTTTTTTTTCTTAGATTCCGTATATATGTGTTAGCATACGGTATTTGTCTTTCTCTTCCTGACTTTCTTTATCCTAGCATTAGATATGCACAAAATGTGTTATCAAGAATTTTAAAGTACATCTAACCAGTTTAAATATGTTTTAAAAAATTCTTCATAAAAGTCAATATAATCATCAGAGCAACACATCACAGGCATTTTTAAGCATTCCAGAATTTAAGGCAATCAGCAACAATGAGCCTTTCTTGAAAAAAATTATAATGATGAAATCCAACCAAGTAAAAGATTAATCAAAATTAAGAACTCATGTACAGAGAAAATGTAGAAAAAGACTGGTAATAGCTTCCATTTAAATATAAGACTACATATGTGGAAAATTAGGGTTACAAAACAAAATGTAAATGTTCTAAATCTTGACAACATAAAAATAACAATGTGCCTAACAAAAAGAAGAGAGAAAGAGGGAGAAAATGTAAAAACACCGTCTTTTAGAGTGACAATCGATACTATTAAAAATTAAGATGTAGTTTAAAAGCAATAACCTCTTAGTTCTTCAGTTTTTTTCTTAACCCAGAAAAACTGGATCATTTGTGGTGAAAAAAAATTAATGTTCTACAATTCCTTCAGATTCACTGTCACATTATTGAATTAAAATTAAACACTAAACAAGTAGATTGTACAGTGATGTCATTTTTATAAAATTACTTCTGTTTATTTATCTAATCTATCAAATCTATCTTTCCACATACTGGTTACAGCTATACAGAATAATGTTCTGATGTTTATCTAATGTTAATCATTAAGAGATCTAGAGTGTAACAGAACTTCAGACCTTCCTTTTTGACTTTGACTGCTGATAGCTTTTAAGCCTCACCCTTCCCCCTTCCCCTTCTGCCTCACATCTGGACAAGATGATAAGAAAGCATAAGCGTTCCATCCTTTGGTGACGCAGGAGTTTCAAACCACACATATCTCTACCTACCCATGGGAACCCTCACCCTAGGCCCACCCTCTAACTGCCCAAAAAGCCCAAGCCAGTCTCCTTTCCCTGCTCTCAAACCAATTTTGGAGCAGCTTGGGAAGCCTATCCTTTCTCCCCTAAAAACTCATTAAGTTTGTAAGACCGTTTTACACCCTTTTGGTGTATCTGTGGTGTCATCACTCTTTACACGCAAACCAAATTTTGGGTGGGGGCCATTCCTGCTGCGGCAGGGTGGTCATGACACAGAAAACAACTGGTTCCCAATAAAAGAGCTGCAATTTACATGTCAAACCAAAATATGAAAACATGTTACAAAATGCAACTAACTTCTGGAAGTTTAAAATCCACTATTCCAATTCCAAAAAACATATGTAGTACATAGAAAAATAAATATTTTGGATAAAAGGAAGGTAAACTTTCAATACATTCTTAGAGAAAAAAGTTTTCAAAGAATGTTCAATGAAGGCCAAAGTAGGGATTAAAAAATTATCTGGAATTAGAAATAGATTATTTTATAAAACCTGAAAAATAAAATAGAAGAACAGTGGACCTCCAAATAAAAAAGTTACTCAAATATCCTAGAACAAGCGAAAGACTAAAGAAAATTATCAAATATTTCTTCAGTATCTCTGTTATTAATATAAAAATAATGAGAACAACTAACTACCATTTATGAGCTCTTGGTCATAGCACTGTGCTGTTTTTCACTCATTATCTTATAAAATAACAATCCGGTAAGACAGGTACTATTACTATCCACATTTTATAGAGGTAAAAACAGGCTCATAAACAGGAAAGGAAAAATGAAACTTTAAAAGATGAAGGAACCTGTCTAAAGGTTGTATAAGTGACAGGGCAGGGCTGGAACTCCTAACTGCATACTCCTAACCAGGACACTACACTGTCTGGTACAAAAATGAATCCCAGTCAAGCCAGCAACAGAAATATAATTGTTTTTTAATAAGTACCTTTAATATCTCATCCAAAAGAACAGATTTAATTTCTAAATCCTCAAAATTACAAATATATCCAGAAGTCTGAATGGGTTCCTTTAAAGACAAAAACAAATGTTATGTTTAACTGTACAAAATTTTCCTTCTTTACCATATCATGATTTTAACTTTTATTATCAAAATTTTCAAAACAACAAAAAAGGAGAGAGAATGTCATTAACACCCATATATACATCACCTAAATAATTATTCACATTTTAGAAATATGCTTCAATATTTTTGGCTAAGGTATTTTAAAGTAAAATAAACTTAGACGTGACATTTCACCCCTAACTATTTCATATCTCTAAAACATAAGGAGGTTCTCTTACATGGCCACATTACTATTATCATACCTTAACATAATCAGTATTAATTCCCTAATAGGATCCAGTATCAGTTCAAATTTTCTGAATTAATCCAAAAATGGTTTATACAGTTTGATAATTCTTATTCATTCCATGCAACATTAATTTAGACGTGACATTTCACCCCTAACTATTTCATATCTCTAACATAAGGAGGTTCTCTTACATGGCCACATTACTATTATCATACCTTAACATAATCAGTATTAATTCCCTAATAGGATCCAGTATCAGTTCAAATTTTCTGAATTAATCCAAAAATGGTTTATACAGTTTGATAATTCTTATTCATTCCATGCAACATTAAATTTAATGAAATTGACAAACACTATATTTGTATCTAAGCACATATATCAAAGTCCCATACCATACTGAAAAGTATGTTCTCTGTAACATTAGCTGGAGGCCATCCTTGATAGATTCATTTCCTACATAAGAAGATTTAATTTGCCAACATGGAAACACATTAGCCTGCTATATGTCTGTTTCTTGTCCTAGCGTTATACAAGCTTATAGAAATAAAGTATGGTAAATGCATATTATAATGTAAAGTAGTTGTCCTAAATCCCTACTAAAAGAAATAACACTCCCAATATACTTAACACCTCCAAGAACACTGTAAAAAGAATAAGATAACGTTGTCTGATGATGAACATAACTCCAGAATGCAATTTTTTAAAATATGTGTGTGATGTCATAGTGAAATAGAAAGTAACCTAAATCCAAATGAAATAACATATCAAATTTATAACTCTGAAAGTTAGTGCTTCATATATAATAGAAACCACAAAAATTATTATCATGGTAAGACACTAAAAAGATGAAAATAAGAAGTAAATATTGAATCATACTTAGTTTGCATTTAATATGTCTAAGTTTAATAATGAGGCTCTTGTAGGCACATTATATGTGTTTATTGGGTTTTTAAATGTATATTTTCTTTAAAAGGTAGAAATTGACTAAAATTATATGAGAAAATTTTATAAAATCCCTAAATTTCCTCAAAAAAATTATATTACATATAGGCAAACAGTATGCTTTTATGAACCGAAAAAATAAGAATAAAATTTAATTCACAAAAAAAGCACATGTAACAAAATATTTCTTATAAATTATAGGGGCCTTTCATATACTTTATTTTGGTACTACATGTAAACTAAGTGTACCCTTATAAAAAGGTTAATCACTAGAAAATTTTTTATTTTTAGCTAGATAATTTAACAAAGCAAGAGGGTCAAAAGGTAAAGTCACAAAAGATGATCTGTGGATAAAAAATAATACAAAAACAAAGAGAAAAGGAGAAATAGAAGGATAAGGAGAGAGATCAGGCAGCACCAAGATGGCACAGGGAGACCCTGAGCTCAGTTCCTCCCACAAACACACCAAAACTACACCTACATATAGAACAGCTCTCTGTGAGGATGACTTGAAGACTAGCAGAATGGCTCTTCTACAACCAAGGCTGCAGAAAGATAAAACACACCGAGTCTGGTAGGAGGGGAGGGGAAGTGATCTAGCCGAGACCCACACCCCTAGCAGGCAACCTAGAGACGGAAGGGCTTATCACAAGCATGGGGATCTTCCCTAAGGAGCAAGGGGTTCACACCCCACACTGAGCACCCCAGCCCTGGGGTCCAGCACTGGGAAGACAAGCTCCCTTGGCTGATTTTTAAAACCAGTGGGGCTTACCAGAGGGCTGTATGAAACTGAGACTCTGCTCTTAAAGGGTGCAAGCACAGTCTTGCTTGCAGAGGCAGCAGATTGAAAAGTGCCTGGAACCCTGACCTGCCTGCCAAGACTGCACCAGCACAGTCTCCCAGCCTGCACTGGGCTGCAGCTCTAGCACCCCCCACAGAGGTGGCAACCACCACTGCACCACGGGAGAAGACGCAGCATGCACTGGGCCCTGGCTGTAGCCCTTCCGGCTCCAGCCCCACCTTCTGCCAAGGCAGCAGCCCCAGAAAGTCCCGGGAGAAGTCCCCACCTATGCTGGGTTCCAGTTCTAGCCCCCTACTCCCCTCCCCAGATCCAGCCCATCCCTCCAAGGCAACGGCCCCAGCACACCCTAGAAAAAGTCCCGGCCTACACTCACTTCAGAAGCAGCTCTCCCACCAAAGCCACTGGGCACACACAGACTGCATACAGATGTTCTCACATAAGGACACACCTTAAAGGATGGGATAGGTAATTGTTTCACCTAATTTCATAGAGACAAAAAGAGAAAGTAAGACAAAATGAGAAGATAGAGGAATATGTTCCAAATGAACGAACAACATAAAATCCCAGGGAAGAACCCTCATGAAACAGAAACAAGTAATTTACCTGATAAAAGAGTTCAAAACAATGGTCTTAAGAGAGCTCACCGAACACGGGAAAAGAATAGAGGAAGATAGTGAGAACTTCAACAAAGAATTAGAAAATATGAAAAAGAACCAATCAGAACTGAAGAACGCAATAACTGAAATGAAAACTACAGGGGAAGGAATCAACAACAGAGTAGATGATATAGAAGTATGCATGAGCAACCTGGAAGACAGAATAGTGAAAATCACCAAGAACTAAGAAAATATAGGAAGGGAAAAAAAAACTCACTGGTAAAGGCAAATATATAGTATAGCCAGTGGATCAATCACTTTAAAAAGCTAGTATGAAGGTTAAAAAACAAAACATTGTAAAGTCAACTATAACTACAATAAACAGTTAAGGGATATACATAAATATGTAAAATATCCAAAACATAAAACGTGGGGGGAGGGGGTGTGAAAAAATGTAGACCTTTCCAAGTGCAATTGAACTTAAATGACTATCAGTTTAAAACAAATAGATATATGGACATATAAATATAGATATAGATATAGAAATGTCATATATATGAACTGCACGGCAGCCACAAACCAAAAACCTACAATAGATACACAAAAACAAAGAGACAGGAGCCCAAATATAACACTAAAGAAGATCATCAGATCAAAAGGAAAGGGACTAAAAGAAGAAGTAAAGAACAGAGAAGAACTACAAAAACAACCAGAAAACAAGTAACAAAATGGCAATAAGTACTGTACATATCTATCAATAAGCACTTTAACTGTAAATGGACTAAATGCTCTAATCGAAAGACACAGTGTGGTTGAATGGATAAAAAAAAACCAAGACCCATCTATATGCTGCCTACAAGAGACTCACTTCAGAGCTAAAGACACACACAGACTGAAAGTGAAGGGATGGAAAAAGATATTACATGCATAAAAATTAAAAGAAAGCTGGAGTAGCAATACTCATATCAGACAAAATAGACTTTAAAACAAAGTCTATAACAAAAGACAAGGAAGGGCATTATATAATGATAAAAGGGTCAATCCAAGAAGAGGATATAACGTTCATAAACATATATGCACCTAACATAGGATCACCTAAATATATAAAGCAAGTATTAACAGACATAAAGGGAGAAATTGCCAGTAATACAATAATATTAGGGAACTTTATTCCCTACTTACATCAATGGAAAGATCATCCAGACAGAAAATCAATTAGAAAACAGTGGCTTTAAATGACATATTAGACCAAATGGACTTAAAAGCTATCTACAGGACACAAACACAGCAGAATATACATTCTTTTCAAGTGTTCATGGAACATTCTCCAGGATAGATCACATGCCAGGCCATAAAACAAATCTCAATAAATGTTAAAAGATTGAAAAGATATCAAGCATCTTTTCTGACCACAACAGTATAAAACTAGAGATCAATTATAGTAAGAAAACTGGAAATAAAACAAACACATGGAAACTAAACAACATCTAAACTAAACTAAAAAAATCAATGGGTCAACAAAGAAATCGAAGAATCAGTACCTTCAGAGGGTCACTGGAGATGAAAATGATCAAGCAGGGAATATCAACATTAAATACTCACTTCCTAATTCTCAAGGAAAATACGCTTTATCAATGAATTAGAATTTTAAACACAAATGGCACCCTTTTCTCACACATAATCTGAAGAAAGGTCTACAATTTAAGGAAAGGTATGAAACTAGAATTCATAATAACACTCAAACGTATAAAAATGTATTCGGTATTAACCATCAAACAACAGTTTATCTCCCTAATAATAACACAGAATACTATGTCCTAAAGGAGTTCTAGTAAGTTCAGTTTTGAGGAGTATGACCTCACATGCTAGAGGAGTGACTAGCAGAGTAACTAACCACAGGCAGGGTCCTCACGAATGAAAAGAACAGCACACCATGGTTTATAAAGAAATCCAGCCAACGGTAATGTTATATGAAATTCACCTACCTGTAAATCTAATAGAAATTGAAGTACTTGCCAAGCCAGACAACAAACTCCAAAAATAAATAAATAAAAGGATGTTCTTTTAAAACTACTTAAGAAACACTTTCCACCAGGCAAAGATTTCCCTTGGTGCTAGACTGACCATGTGTGACCATTATGCCAGGCATAATCCTCTCACTTCTCCAGGCATATGATTTTGGAATTAATACAAGTAGGGCCAAGGATGGAAAAAGGACCCTAACACTCAAAACGTATTTTACTTCCATCCTCAAGTTTATCCCATGGTTACCTGTCAAATTTCCACACTTGTTTTGTACCAAGGGTCAAATTTTCTTTGAACCCTTGAAAGAAGTCCATGCTTATATAGGTCAAATGCAGCAGCCCTGAATGCCCTTCCTTTGAGCCATTACTCAGGGCCTGAAAATTACAAAGATCCTTAAGACTCCTAAAAGCTTTAACAAAGTCTTTGAGAACAATTTACATCAGGTCATTGACCAACCCAAAGATCCTGAGTAGGGCTCAAACGGGGAAATGTAAAAATAATTTAGGGTATTAAAGATGTTTAGTTTACCACTAAATAATTACAGAAGATCTTCAGTAGCTCAGGGGACCCAGCATGTAATTTCTTCCCAAGAAGGAAACTACAGGTCCAAACAAACATCAATTAATGACATAAAGCACTTATCAAGTCATCTCTTATTATTTCCACTAGTGGAGTATAACAGGAGTATTGAAAATTCCAAATTGAAAATCCACTGATAATTCGAAAATTGTTTAAAAGATTTATCTTCTTAATGATGTTTTGATTAGGCTACCACTCAAATTATTTTGAATTCCCAAACACAACAGCTAACAGTTGATACACAGCAGACTGACAGGAAAATTCTGAGCCTAAAAATTAGCTGATGTGAGCCACAAGTAGAAAATAAAAATGTAACTTTAAAATCAGTGAGAAAGCAGCTTTCTGACACCCCAGAGAGAGCAGATTATTAATCACAGTCCACATTTGCCTGTTCGTAAGATTATCGGGATGATAAAGAACACGGATTACTAGGTGACAAAGTTCATGTAAATATACATAAGACAAAGGTAAGCACAGAATAAGCACAGAACAGGCAAAAGAGAATGAAAGGGCGAGGCAATTCCAAAACCACATTTTTTTGGCTGGTGGTTTTAAGCAATTTTGGTAATAAGACTACTTTATTTGTTTTAAACTTTGACAAGGAAAGAAATAAAGACTATATAGTTAGTGAGCATGGTTCCATCTTTTAAAAAGAATAGATAGATGCTTAGAAAGTGCCTTTCAGTGAAAGTGGAGAATATTTAAAGGATAAATATTAATCCCACTTAAGACCAAATATTTTTAAATTCCACAGAAATGTTTCTATTTATTTTCAGAATTCATGCAGCCAACACCAACAAACTTCTTGAAGAAACAAAGGGGAAATGTCCAGGTTTTGGTATTTGGCTCATTATTTATGTACTGTTAATGCTTATTTCTTGTTTTTACCTCAGGATCCAAGTTTCTGAAAACATACATTCTTGTCTTCTCCATCATTGCAAACAAATCAGGATTATCTTTGGCCCACTTCATATCCCAGACATCTTTTCGCTCCAATTTTAACAACTCGCCAATAACTTGCTGTCCTGTGCTGTCTGTTACCCGAGCATCCAAGTCAAAGAAGGTCAGAACTCCTGAGATGTCTATGATAGCAAGACGACTACAAATAATGAAATTGGAGAAGGGGGAAAAAAACTGTAAAAGTACTATCTGCGTTCATGAATATAATTACTTATCACCATTCTTCAAAATAAGTTCATCAGAACCCGGGAATGAGGTAGAAATGGCTTTAAATAAATAACTGGCTTTAAACTAACATTTATAAATTTGATAGAAGACATGGGCTGCTTTCCATTTTGCTTCCTTGTGAAAAAAGTATCCAAAGGATTAAAGCAACTGGTATGCAGATAATTTTTTTTTAATTACACTAGAGTTTCTATATTTTGCCCAATGAGAGAAAACATCTAGACACAGTATAGTAAATATAATATTTAAATACAAATATACTATAGTAAAACCACACTGAACTGTAAAGACAAGTTTAAAACAAACACAAGTCTTTGCATTTATTACATAAATACAACAATCCTAATGGATGACTTCTAAGTCTAACATGTATGTGAGGAAAGTTTTCAGACTTACCTGGAGTTGCAATTCAAGGATAACTGGTAGGCTCGACAATTAAGGGAGTATTTTTGAATCAAACCAACATTAGGAAGACTGTATCTCTGAATGGTGCCAGATTCACGACTCTACAGAAAGTATTTTTGATTACTAAAGTATATTTACCATAATGATATTAAATCACAACTACAGGTCTCTCTATATGTTCATACATTTGTTTCAAAACCAAAGTGATGGTGTCATAGTGAATTCTCAGTTCTGATCCTGATCGTGTTCTGAGTACAAATTTACCTCATAATTTAATTAAAACCTTTTTAAAGTGGCTGAAGGTGATCTAATTTTTTTTCACGTAATATTCAAGAAAGAAGTCAGAAACCTAGCTCTTTAATAATACATAAAGTCTTACATCACAAGGAAGATGTATCTAGGGTTATTTACAGTTGTCTACGTTAACATTCAGGGTACATTAAAGGCTAAAATATAAAGCACTTATTGAACTAAATTTCATATACGTGAAAAATCAATATAAGATCACCATAGGAAACAGCTGTTACTGAAAGTCTATGTTTTTATCCTATAGCCATCTATGTGATACCAGTTTGTGGCAAAGGGAGATGATCAGAAAGCAGTGATACAATGAGTATTAGTTTAAATGTGCTTAAAAATAAAACAGAATATAAGTTTCTATGCAACTCTGTGCAAGCCTTAAGGCTGACAGATCAACAGTTAGAGCAACAGACAGGAGAGAGCTGTGATTTTCAAACCCTGCTGTGCCTCCGGCCATAGCCACGGGGAAAAAAGCAGAAGGCTGCACTCAGCCCATCATTCCCTATCCCCTTTCTAATGGGAGCAGCTCTGCCCTCCCAGCATGCTTCTCCACAGAGGCCTAACAGAAAGGCTGGGGAGGGCAAGAGAGTGGTGAGGAGGGCAGATATTTTTTAATGTACAAAAAGGAGGTATAGGCTTTAAAAGATTATACTGAAGTACCCAATAAGATTTTGTTTTTGAAAGAGTGGGTCCTGTGGCTTTAAAAGTTTGAAAAAGGCAAGGTTCTAAAAGCTGTTTATATTTCAACAATGGAAAGTTTTAAACGCAGAAGATACCTTTTCCATTAAAATTTTTGGCTGATATTAAAACTATTTGAGTGTTTCTTATAGGTAGACTCTCATTTAGGAATTAAGTCAATTTTTGTGACTGATCTGACTTGCATGTTTTTTTAATTTTTCCTGCAAATGTCAGAAACACAACTAACACAACCAAAACCCTGCTGTATAGCAAAGAATCTAAAAAGAAAACCTGACCTGACTGTAAGACAAACTGTCTTAAAACATATACCAAATTTATTTGGTGAGGAAAAATGAATACTATGTTCTTAAGATTTTTTCGCCCATAAACTTAGCTAATGTCTAAAGAATGTAACTAGAACTGGAAATATACACACGCAAGGATCTATTTACATAATTCGAATTTAATGACTCTACCAGCATTACTATATTAAACATTTATTTCTAAAATTAATATTTTCAAATGTCAGAGCTCAAGAAAAGGCACAACCACATTGATACATTGATTTTATTTGAAAAATTCAGCAAAAATTTGCCACAGCATTCTTTATTTTACTGGCTACCAAGCACACTACCTCTTCATTCTAATTCTTATGGAAGCAGCTGAGCCAAAGCACTTTCTCCAATATGAAAAAGCAGGCCACACAGAGGAGGAAACTTTCCAAGACCTACTACCACCATCCATCTGCTCCACATCTGCCAACCTTTATAGGGCTCATTCAACCCAGCCTCAAACTCTCCCCAGCTGGCCATGATTCTACCACTTTCACAAAGTTATTTTTGGCAAATGATTAACAGTTTGTGAGGCAATCTTTAAAACTTTCTTATTTCTTTTGTTGGACCTAGTAAAACTTGAGGTGCCCGCAAGATGATATCCAAATCCAAAACATGTTGCTTTATTCTATTTTTAACAAGTTAAGCGATTATTATTCATAGAATAAGTTTTTCTTTTAACAACTTACCACAATCAATGTCTTATCAGATGCAGTTATGGCACAAATTGGATCCCTTGTGCCCTAAAATAAATCAGCATTACTCTTTAACAAATATTCATTGACTGGCTAATCTGGTACAAGGTAGTATACAATTCACTAAGAAGAATACCGTAACTATATATTTATTAACTTAACCAACATTTACTTACTGAGCACCTACTATATGCCAGACATTGAACTAAGCACTGGAGATACTCGGATAAAATCTTTGCCCTCGGGGATTACTCAGAAGTCTACTGGGAAAGACAGTGGAACCAACACCTAATGACAGTACAGTATGATCACAGTAGAGGTAAACCACAGGAGTTATAAGTGCACAGAGGGAAGAGCATAAACTTATACCAAAATGGGAAGAGAGACAAAAACTCGAGCTTAGCTGTAGAAGATGAACATTCAGCAAAAGGACCAGCGCGTGCCAGAATAAAGAAGGGGGCAGATGGCATGGCACTGCTACAACCTGGATGGATTATTTTTTTAAGCCAGTCTCAAAAGATGACATGCTATTACATGCTGTATGACTCCATTCGTAAAACATTCTCAGAGTGACAAAACTATAGAGATGGAAACAGATGAGTGATTGCCAGAGGACAAGGATGGGGGTGGAGAGTGGGTGTGAAAATGAAGAAGTAGCACGAGGCGATTCCTTTATGGTGATGAAGTTACATAAAACTACATTTAAAAGTAGTGAAAACTGAATAGGAATTGGGTCGTAGTCTAGTTCACAGCATCATTACCAATGTCAATTCCCTGATTTTGATATTACACTATAGTTATGTAAGATGTCACCATTGAGGGAAGCTGGGTAAAGAGGCTCTATGTGCTATTTTTGCAACTTCCTGTGGGCCTATGATCATGTCAAAATAAACTTTTTTTCAAAATCAAAAGAAGAAAAAAACGGATCTAGAAAAATTTGAATTAGAATAGAAATTTTTCAAAGAATTACTAGAGTAAAATGCTATTCGTTGGAAACAAATTATTTTCAGGTCTCAAAATAAAATTACAGTATTTCCACATCTATGGATATTAACATTTGCTGGCAGTAATAAAATCACTTACTTGAATGGCTTTACTATAATCAAGCACACCATCCACTGATCCAGAAGGAGTATCATCTACATGATAAATTCTGGAAAAAAAAAAATTTTAATTTCAATGATAGCATAAGTAAGGTTTATACTATTTCATGATCTCTAGAACAATTAAAGGATTGGATGACACCGAAGAATACTGTTATTTAATATTACTGTCCTGATTATTTTAAAGAGTTCTTGACACAGCTCAATCTTACAAAGGCAGAAACTACCTACCATGTGTTTACTAGTTATGCAAGTGCCGTGCTCCTGAGAGCTATGCCAAAAATATATTTGGACACTGAATCATATATTTCCAGTGAATTTCGGTAGAAGCCCCGAGAGATATCTTCCCTTACTCCCCCAATGAACATCGGTCAGGAACAACTTCTAAAGCATCAAGTTTCTCTGTTGTTTCTCCATGATTTCCCTTCTAACGATATGCTTAATAAAGGTAAAACGTAAGTGCATTTGGGAAGCTCTAACTAATGGAATTCTTGTTCTGAAGTAAAGGACCCTCCCCTATGCCTACTGTGTTATGAAGATGCACCACTTCTGGTGTACCATCTCTCGGATACCTTCACTCTAACACTTATTCACACCACAGTATTGCTGCTAGTTTCCTTGTCTCTCCCACTAGACGGTGATTTTCCTAGAGGCAAAGACTACATCTCCAGTGCCTGCCACACACACATTGTCAGGCGCTCTATAATGTCTGCTGAAGAAAACATTAAAATGAATGGAGGTGAACAGAGAAGACACATCATTGAGTAGCTATGAGGCCCTGGGCAAGTTATTTAACTTCTCTGAGCCTCAATTTCTTCATCTGTAAAAGAAGGCTAGCAATTCCCCCTTTGCAGGATTTTTGAGAGGCATAAATAAAACGATGCTTGTAAAGCACACATGCACAGAGCCTGACACATAAAAGGAGTTCAAGACATTGCAGCTGTGATATAATCACAGGAAAATTAAGCCATTTTCCATCTTTAAAATATCATGAAATTTTATCATTGTTAAATTGAAGTCATATTTGTACTTTTACCAATATAATAAGGGATCAAATGTTAAATAAATTTAAAGAAATGTATTAAAAACAGAAAGGTATACTAATTTAGAGGTACCATGTTTCTGCTTTCTAATACATTTTTATTAAGTACATACAGTCAATATTTCTACTTAGTTATCACAAAATATAAGTCAAAGGTTAGAATAGGAGGTCTCTCAAGAGATCATTTGACCCAAATCCCTTTCTTAAAACAAGTAGGGTACTACAAGAAAGGCCAATCTGAGGAAAGTGGCTCAGAGCCAGATAAACCTGGCATTGTGTCCCATCTCCTTTTATCAGCTGGGAACCTCTGGCAAATAATTTACGCTGTGTGTCTCAGTTTCCTCTCTGTGAAACAGGAATAATACGAGTACTGACTAGACTTCCCAGTGTCTGGCACACAAGAAGTAGTACTCCATCGACGCTGGTTCCTATCAGCGTCACCAACGGTATTTTACAGATGACGAGACTGAAGTTCAGAGAGAACTGGCCCAAAGTCATTAAAACTAGGAAGTATACAGAAATATAAGGAAATGGTGCCTTCTTTATTTAAACAGAAGCCAGAATCTCTTTAGCTGGTTCACAGAGCACAGTCACTCCATGGAGAGGCTAGACTATTCTGCCCCAACCTTGTCCTAAGATCCACCTTCTCCCCACAGACCGCAGGTCTCTTGTTATTAGCGCTAGTAACAAAGAGGCCAAAGGTTCTTCCCACTGGGTCTTTCAGAACTACAGAGAATACAAGATATAGTATTTTTCCACTTCTTTTTTTTCCTGCTTCCACATGAATTCAGGTATCCAAAATACTTTTACTGGGGTTATATCACCTACCTTAGTACACGAGTGAGTCTTAAAGGGAAGGGAAGATTGCATTAAGATCTCAAGTATGTGTGAAGGAAAATGATTTGAAAAAAGCAACCTGAGATTTCTGACATGACTTCCCGCTGCCCACCACCACCAACACAGGCCTGTGCCCTCATTAACAATCATTAGGTTAAAATTACTCAACCAAATGCTTTGCTTAAAGCCTTAGGATAACAACAAAAGGGCAGCAAACATGGAATATCACTAACAGAGACAATATAACTTACGAAACACAGTAAATGCACTGCTATACTTATTAGAAAGAATCCCTCCAGCCTGCCTCCTAATTTCTCCACGTGGTAGAGTCATCGTTACCCCCAGTTATCAGAAATAGTTCCAACCCCAAAACCCCTGGAATCTAGGGCAAGAGAAAGAAGGCAAGTGACCGATTCTCCCCACCTAGAGACCTCCTCCATATCTGTGTCTAAGGACCTGCCTCTCCTGTGATGATTATGATACTAGAATCACCCCACCATCCTGGAAAGACCTCTACCTCTAACCCATAGGAATTAAGTATTGGGTAGACAATCATATGTCAGCGCAGCATTATAACTCGAATACGGCAAGAGTAGATAAGTGAGAACAGCCATCCCTTATGAAAACATAGGTTTCCAGTCTTTAACTCTAAAGGCTTTTCTTTTGTTACACCATGCTACCTCTCTTTTATTCTGATAAATTTAAACACATAAATCTGCAAGATATTCAAATTAATGGAAAATTATTTCTAGTAATCAAAACAATTTACAGTTCTCAAGCATGACAATTTGTAAATAGCTACGTCCGGTTTAAATGTGATATGGCTGAGCTACTAAAAAATGTTCATCAAAAGATATACCTTTCTCTCCCTTCTTTTCGAGACCGGGTGATCTGATTAATTTCCAGTGCTGTGAGCTTCTTTGCCACACGATACTGCCAGGTATAAAATGCTTCTTTTGAAGCTGCTATCACATGGGTTTTGGTCATTGTAACAAACAATGGTACTATTAAAAAGAACATTAAGGCAATTGGGTTACAATTAGACAGAACCACAAAATGTGCTGCAAAAGACTTCTGTGCTCACTGGGTCCAGCCTCGCATCTTATAGACAATATACCCTAAAAACAGTCTGAGAACTCAGAAGAGTCAAAAGTTTGTAGGACCATACAGGAATATCAACTCAAAACGAATCAGACATAAGTATAGAACTCTTAGAAGAAAACTTATGTGTAAATCTATGGGACATTGGGTTAGGCAATGATTTCTTAAATATGACACCAAAACCACAAGCAAGAAAAGAAAAAGTAGATAAACTGGACTTCATCAAAATTAAAAACATTTGTGCTTCAAATGACACCAGCAAAAAAGTGAAAACACAATCCACAAATGGAAGAAAATATTTGAAAATCATATACATGATAGGGAATTACATCTAGAATGTATAAAGAACTCTTGTAACTCAATAATAAAAAGACAAAGAGCACAATTTAAAATTGGGCAAAGCATCTGAGCAGACATTTTTCCAATGAAGATATACAAATGGCTACTAAGCAAATGAAAAGATGCTCAACATTATTAGCCACCAGGCAAATCAAAATCACAATGAGATAACATTTCACACCTACTAGCATGGCTAGAATCAAGAAGTCAGACAATAATGAGTATTTGCAAAAAAAATGCGGAGAAATGGTAGGAATGTAAAGTGGTGCATCCACTTTGAAAAACAGCTCGGTAGTTCTTCAAAATGTTAAATATATCAATAGAATTACCACATGCCCTAGCAATTCCACTCCTAGGTATATACCCAAGAGAAATGAAAACATATGTCTACACAAAAACTCATACACAGGGGTCTCCCTGGTGGCGCAGTGGTTGGGAGTCCGCCTGCCGATTCAGGGGACACGGGTTCGTGCCCCGGACAGGGAGGATCCCACGTGCCGCAGAGCGGCTGGGCCCGTGAGCCATGGCCGCTGAGCCTGCGCGTCCGGAGCCTGTGCTCCGCAACCGGAGAGGCAGCGGCAGTGAGAGGCCCGCGTACAGCAAAAACAAACAAACAAAAAAAAAACAAAAACAAAAAAAACTCATACACAAATATTAATAACAGCATTCATAAGAGTCAAAAAAATAGAAACAGCCCAAATGGATAAATAAAATCCCACTCCTTCCTCCCATCCCCACTACCATTACTGCTTGGTTCAGGCCTTTATCCTTCCCTCTGATCTCATATGTGTTATATTTCCTCATTAATTTAGAAAATGAAATTCTCCAAATTTAGGAATATAGTCTCTTAAACATTTTTTTCATCTGTTCCATTTCTTAGAGAATATTTAATTAAATTCCTACTGTGTACCCTTTGATGAAGTAGTCTCATCAAATCCATCTTACAGATACAGAGGATTAAAGATGTAACATAACTTGCCCAAGGTCACAAACAAAATAAACAATATAAAATTAAACACACACATTCACAAAAAAATAGAAAAACAAAAAACTCTTTCATAAAAGA
Organism: Neophocaena asiaeorientalis asiaeorientalis; assembly: GCF_003031525.2. NCBI lineage: Eukaryota > Metazoa > Chordata > Mammalia > Artiodactyla > Phocoenidae > Neophocaena > Neophocaena asiaeorientalis. Next base: position 2,227,959 of record NW_020173656.1, read on the forward strand.
TCATTTTAGTAGCTAATTTCTAAATTCACAATTAAAATGGTACAAAACATACTGCTCTATTCAAAACTACTGTACAAAGTAATCATTAATACAGTCAGAATAAAGGCACAGTGTTAATAACAGCTACCATTTATGGAGTTCTTGCCACAGTCCAAATAAAGGACATTTAGGGCAGTAAGAGACTTAGGAACTAAACAAAGAATTAGAAACTAGATTGATGGTATAGTGTTAACTGAACAGATTAACAAGTCGAGATTCAAATGCAAGAATTTTTATATGCTAAATAAATAACTAGTATAGTTGAATCATATTAAAAAGTTTTTTTTTAATTAGAGTTGTCAAGATTTCTCTATTCAAAATGTGTACCACTACCAAACTCTAGAGGGAGTGAGAAGCCTTCCTGTAGGGAACAGCTGGTTGGAAGGCAGTCCTGAGAATGGTGGCAGAGCCCGATTCAGGGGCAGCCCTGAGTGGGACAAATGAGCAGGCCAGGCCTAGGCTTTGCTGAGCTTTTGCTGATCCCATCTGCACTAAATCATAAGACATTTGCTAAATATTCAGTAAATTCTACCACAGGTACTTTGATGCCGGTAACTATTATGCCTTTAGTGTGATGTGAAGTAAGTTCACAAACCTTAACTGCTTTCTAATGAAATAGTTTTTCCTAAGCATATAAAAGCATTTTTCTAACCAATGTTTAGCTACAATTATAAATTATACTCATGTTTCCTTTTTTTTTTGATACATCCTAAATAATCACAAGTTTATTATCAGCCTAATTAATTCAAAATTAAAAAGTGCTTCATAGCAAGTCAGACTTCTTGGATTTATATCACAGGCACTTGCTAACTCCGTGGCCTTAGATAAATTACTTATTCTCTCTGAACCTCTGTTTGCTTACTGTAAATTGAAGATAATAATAATATTACAAACCTTATAGAGCTACTTTAAGGATTAAGAGAGATAACAAATATCAACCATAGTACAGTGCCTGGCATAGAATAAATGCTTAATAATAATAATTTTAAATGCCAATATTGATTGAATTTTAAAAATTATATGTCAGGCATTTTTATATGATTATATAGTTATGATATATAATTATATTAATATATAATTAATGTATTACATACATAACTCACACCTACCCTATAAGGCAGGCACTATTATTACCCCCATTTAGCAGATGAAGAAACTGAAGGACGAAATGGTTAAATAACTCACTGAAGTTGCACAGCTAGAAAGCGGTAGAAGCTGGGACACAAACACAGTCAATCAGGTTCCAGAAGCTGTGCTCTTAACCACTATGGCAGACTGATTCTCATTAAGGGTTAATAACTGTTCGGTGAGGTTGCTATTATTTTTTGCTTTTTATAATAAAACGATATATAAATTCACGAGTCAATACAAAAAACAAATACAATATATATGAAACATGTTTTTTTTTTTTTTTTTTTTTTTTTTTTGGGTACGCGGGCCTCTTACTGCTGTGGCCTCTCCCACTGCACACCGCTGCGGCCTCCCCCATTGCGGAGCACAGGCTCCGGACGCGCAGGCTCAGCGGCCATGGCTCACGGGCCCAGCTGCTCCGCGGCATGTGGGATCCTCCCGGACCGGGGCACGAACCCGTGTCCCCTGCATCGGCAGGCAGACTCTCAACCACTGCGCCACCAGGGAAGCCCTGAAACATGTTCTTTTGAATCAGCATGGCAGTAATTTTGGCAAATTCATATGGGCAGATAATCCTATCGACATAAATTATGCTAGATCATTATTTATTATCTATCCCATCCAGGTGGTTTAGTTCTTAGTTTGCTAGAACTAAGCCTCTAGGAAAAAGTTAGAAGACCAAATTTTAACAGACTGAATATTTTAGGAAAAAAATATAACCAGGAAAAAAGCAGTCCATGTCCTTCTCAACTATTCAGTATCCAGAAAGAAAAAATTTGAAATATCTAGAAAGATCATTGGGAAAAAATTGTAAAGAAAGTAATTATGCTTCCATTAATTGAAATTTGTAACACTAATAGGTAATAGTTACTAGCTAAGCAAGGATGTAAAATAATTTAGGACAATCTAGGAATTCACATATAAGTAAAACCTGCTTGTAATATTTTAATGCTGAGGCCTGAAATAAATGTCTACATCTGTAATGTTCCCCCACGTTTCTACCTACTTCTCAGCCCTTTAAAGAGCTGCTAAACTGAAATTGCACTGAACTGTTTTCATCACATCACCTCTCTCTGGCCTATATAGAAGACTTAGTGCAAATGCTACTGGCCACCATTAGAAAGCTCCTACGTGCTCCCCACAAAATGGCTGCAGCACAGGCACCTGGTACTTTTCAGGCACTTTTCACGCCTTCATTCCTCTGCAAATGCTGTTTCCTCTCCTTAAAGTGTTACCTGAAGAAATACTTATCCTTCAGAACTCAGCTCAAATGAAACCTTCTCTAAGTAGAAAAAATGTCCCTGACATCCTTATGCACCGGTATCTACTTATCTAGCACCTAGCACCAAAACCTAGCACACAGCAGGGGAGCAAATGTCCTTGTTCAATAGACTACCTATATTTTAATTATCTGTTTAGACATTCTACAGGAAAAGTCAGAGTTAATTTCTTATCCCTCCCAGTACCCAGTACAGTACCTGAAACAGTATATACTCATTGATGGTTTGCTAAATAAATAGATTTTATTTTAAATATTTTCATACATTCAATAAACATTTGTTATGGGGCAAGCACAGCATTAGGCAGTGGGGATACAGAAATGAATAAACATGGTTAGATCTTTAAGAAGCTCAAAATCTTGGAGGGAAGGTAGATAAGAAAATCAATAATCACAGGGCAGAGTAAGTACTTTGGATAGAAGCACACCAAAGGTATACTGAGGGCTCGAAGGAAGAGGCCCCAAAAATGGTACCTAACTCTTACATGTACAGTACAACAGAGCCTCACAAACTAAACTTCTGTAATAATACATAATGTTCTTTTTAAAAGTTTCTCTAGAGATTTTCAGGAAGAGCAGATGACAAATCACATTTCCTAGAACAATATCAGTTATATACTTTTTTTGCTTTAGCCTCTAGTCCTCATGAAAATTTGGCATAGAAACTTAAAAAAGGAATTTCACAGGATATGTGTGAAGCAAAAATGTTGAATTTTTGGCTGAGTTTACTGCAGACCAGTGAAAGAACTGTTTGTTAAAATCTCAGCCAGTGAGACCGCAAAAAAGTTTCAAGACTCAAAAATACAAATAATCATGCCCTCAAGCATTTGCCATTTTATGAAGGTAAAGGATTCACATCTGGCTTTATTAAAACATAGACTGCACGTGATTAAAATACTTTGAGGCTAACCCTATCATCATTATGATATTATGTTAAAACTTTTGATACTAAAAGAAAAAGCATATAATCTGAAGACTGACAGAATTCATCCCTTAGATTTAAGACTATTATATTTCTAATAAATAGAAGATATTCATGTGATAAGTATAATAATTTTAAGCTAAGGAATATTAACATTAACAAAGAACACTAACATTTATGTACATATATAAATATATAGAGAGAAACACATAAGCATACCTAACACTGAACATAAGACAAGAAGTTGAAAAGTTTCAATGTTTAAAAGTTACCAAGACCCTAAACATAGAGTTTAAAATCTTTGAGGCCAGTAAGTATTCTTCACATTTGCTTGTATCACCCAAATACCTTAGCAAAATACTTAGAAGGCACACTTTAACATTTAATTGTTAAGGCTGAATGTGAAATCTAAAAACAAAAAAGCCTAGTCCTCAGATTCAGAAGATAATTCAATGGGTCTTCAATTTTTGAAACCTACTATTTTTTCTAACACCATATCCAATAAACTAATATACACTTTAAAAGAAAATCATTTTTTTGGAAGTTATAGTGAAATTGGCAACAAAATATTTGGTAACAACTTTTGACAAAATACTAAGAATAAGATTTGGAATTTTTTATGGTTACTTTCATAGCCATTGGATAGAGGGAAGGGTAAATCTAAAGAAACAAATGTCTTCTGAAAACAAAAAAGTCAGGAATTTTTTTAAGTTGTCCCTATTAATAAACTAATTTCATCAGAAAAATCTGGACAATGCAAACTCACTTTAACAAGCAGCTAAAGTGTTTTTTATGGAAGAGAGGTACTTGGCAGTTTATTAATAATAAAAGTGGTTTCATGGCAGAATTCTTTCTATAATCCTCAGTGTATTACATACTAATCATTACACTGGATACCAATTCTCATACAATTATATTTCCCATTTAAAGCAATTGATGGCAGTATAGCAGTCGTGAGATTCTTGTGAATTTTAGATAGAGTGAACTTAAAAGTTATTGTATTAAGCAGGATCCTTCTGAGAGTGAAATGGGGCATTACTAATAATTTTACCATGACAACAGGCATAGACTGGTACTGAACCTGAACCTGGCAAACCAGGAAGTATGTTCATCCTTGTTTTAGAGAATACCGTTCTAATTAATAGTAATACCATTGTTACATTTTAAAATTAGTTTACAAATAAGACTTGATTAAAGAGGGAGTAAATATTAACATTTCCTTACCAAGATCAATGTATTTGGGATCCAGAGGTGTGCCAATAGAATTACAAAGAACTAGCACAAACTGCGAACAAATAAAACAGAAAGTATCAAAACTCCTGCTTATGTATTGTAAAAGAAATAATGCTTAACATACCATGCTTATCTCTTTTTCAAGTATCACTAACATGGAAAGAATTGATAAAATTAAATACAAAGAACAGCAAAGATAATCTACAGGACAAAAGTAAAGAAATATGCACTAAAATTAAACTAAGGCTGATTTCTCAATATAGTGGAACACTGGTTTTTAAGAGACCATTTAAGAAACACAAGTACACTGGCTACTTTTCATTTTTATACTTCTAAAATTCCTGGTCAGCTATAACCTCAAAACTCATTTTTGTCCTATAACCAGCTATGTAAGAGCCAACAATTTGTTACCGTTGCACCAAATGTTTCCATCTCGTTCTCCTCCTTTGAAGCAATATATAAATGACATGAGAAATTCAGAAAAATTCAGTTAATTCAGAAAAAAACATACCCCAACCCAATGAAAATAACTTAAAATGCCCAGTGGTTAACACATACACAATTATCAATGATTAATATTAGGAAAAATAATCGAACATAATGCACACTTTACATCAGATTATTCTAATGGTAATTTCAATTTTTTTGCTGTTAGTCACCTTCTCTATATCTAGTACTAAGAATAATATTTTACATAGATGTTTTCTTGATTAGAATAATAATTTCAAATAAACCAATGCTCAACGTACTATTTACACAGACTTCTTTTCTCAGTATCTCAAGTAAAACTTGTTTAATTTCATAAACGTAAACTAAATGATAAAAAAATACAGTAAAATATCATAATTTACTCTTCCACTACTTAAAACAAGCTTATTTACTGCCACAAAATATAAATGTTTTCCATACTTATTATTCACATGCTCATAGCTTAAAGAATCAAATGAGACATCTTACTAAAAACAGAAGTCCCCCAACTTCCCATTTCTTGCTCCCTAGAGTAATTACTTTCAGCTCCTGTAATGCATTCTTTTGCTATTCACCTCCACAAATGTAAGTAACATGTTTACAATGCTACTTCTTGTTCTGTTTTGTTTCAGTTCAGGACATCATGTAAGCATTACTTTCACCCCTCCTTCCCAGCCCCGCATTACACAGGAGCACACTCCCATCACTCCATCTTTCCACTACAGTCTTGTTAAATCGGAATTTAAGTTTTAAAATGTTATTATAGTTCAATTTTTAAACAATTTTATTTTTTTAAAAAATCTAGTGAATACATCATTTTGACTCTAAATGCTATTCAGTGAAGCTGAGGCAAGTATAACATGATTTGTTTTCCTTTCAAGCATGTTTTAAAGCTTTCCCTGGTGTGGATAATTGCCTTTATTTTTTTCTCTTTGCTTAGTTTTCTCTGTGTTTATTACTAACTCAAGTCCCCAGCTGTCTCCCGGTTATCTATGTGTCCCCTCAGGCGGTCAACCACATTAACTATTCTACTAATTTCATCTTGAATTTCTTTTGGAGCCACCTGGGCTGCTCTCATTTGATGACTCACTCCCTAGGCGTGTGCACAACTGCCAGCTGGTACCAGTCCACGCCACTGTTGTCAGGTTACCTGGTTTCTTCCTCTTTCTTAGTTTATTCTTCGTTTTGGTAAACCATATCCCAAAGTAACCTCCTAAGTTAAGAAAGCTCGGAAGGTAAATTTTTGGTGATCTCGTACATCTAAAAATGTCTTTATTCTACCCTCATATTTAATGAGTAGTTTGCTTAAGGTATGGAATTCAAGGTGGGAAATGATTTTCCCTCAGAATTTTGAAAGCAATTCTCCAAAGTACTGAGGTTGACAAGTCAAATGCCATTATGATACCTGATCCCATGAAATCTGTTCCGGAACCAAGTGGGAAATGAAGACTGCGGTAACATTAATCTAACTGCCCTGTTTTCAGCAAGAGTTCCACCACCCTTCCCTGTGCTTGGTGCCCTTCAGTGCAGGGACTCCGTATCCTCTCTGGAGGGTAAACCAGTCTCCCTCGTGGTTAGAAGGGCAGCTGCCCACAGGCTCAGTAGTGGGAGGGGATCTAGAAATCTGCTCCTTTATATGACCCTTTTTCTTTTTCCCAAAGTATTCTCCTGCCTGCATAATCTCTGGTACTTCCAAATCGCTTTTCTGTTCAATTCTTTCTCCTACCAGGTACCACCACCAAGTCCTGTGTTTGTGGGATTCTGTGATGTAAACTCGTTGCTTCTTTCCTTTCTCCACTGATGGCTGAGGGTTCCATTTTCTTGGGTCTGCTAAGGTAATTACCACTAATCTCCCTACTCTCTAAACTCCAAAATTATGTTGCTTTTTCCTCTCCCTTTCTGATTCCTATGGGCTTATAGCTTTTTAAAAAATACCTTTCCTGTTGTTTCAGTCAGTTTCAGGAGAGAACAGAGCCAAATGTGGCTGTTCAATGGCCACCTTAAACTAAAAATTCTATACTTTTTAATGGGATGAAATAATTTATAACACAGCCAAAGACATTGGTAGTCCTTTCTTGAAAAATTTGCATACTTCCGCAAATATTTAAATTGTTAGCAGACTTTTTTAAAGGGCATTATTTATTTATTGTATGTTATGAGACACTGTCTTTTAAAGCAATATAAGTCCACATAAAAGTACATTTCTGAATGTCAAAACTACCCAAATTGTTATAAATGGCCATTGTTACATAATTTCTTGAGCATTTGTACTAGACATCTGGTTATTCATTTCTACTTATGGAATTTTAAATTGGAAAAGAATTGTGGTGTTTTAAATATATTTCAGAGACAAAAAGCTTCAGTACAGGTCAATATAAACTGCCAATGGATTAACTAATTGGAGAAAAAAATCAGGGGACACAGAACCAATAGAGTCATATAACTTTCCAAACAGAGGTCTAGATAGACATGGCCAATAGACCCAATACTTTGCTGTACCTGTCAGTACAGAGGCCATGCTTGAGAAGACAGAGAACTATAGCCCAACTCCACCAAGTAGTTAACCCATCTAAGTTTTAAGATATCAAGGAACACCTACCTGAGGATGATTTTCATCAGCTTTTGTAGCCAAAATGCAGAAATCTCCACAAGTAGTAATAGAAATGAGACTCTTCACATACTTAACATATTTCTCGTTGTTTTTTGTATCCCAAAATATAACACAGTACTCTGGACGATCAGGTCTGGTATAAGCATAAACTACAGTGTTTGAGCAATAACCCCACTAGGAAGAAAGGAAGAAGGAAAGGGAGGGAACAGAAGGAGGGAGGGAAGAGAGAGAGAGGAAGGAAGGAAGCAAGGAAGGAAGGAAGGGAGGGAGGGAGGAAGTAAGTTAGGAAGGAAGGAAGGAAGGAGGAGAGAGAGAGAAAGAAAGAGAAATAAAAAGCAAGCAATTAACATTGGGAAAGTCATATTATTATATTTTTATATTTTTCCTCTAGAAATACTGCAGATACGTGGTTTATCGGTGCTGACAAAACAAATTCTTTAGAAATGGAAGAGAGAAGGACTGAATATTCAGCTTAATCTCTTTTCTCACTAAAATAACAAATCTAAAAGTAATAAAGACAGTTAAAAAAAGGTACCACAAAAATAAATTTGGTTTAACTTTCCTTATTTTAGTTTGTAAGATTTAAGCTTCAGTGGTGAAAATTTCAGACTTTTCAATAGTCAATAACAGTTGCTTGGGGGACAACAGCAAGAGAGATCCCTGCCAAAGTTCAATCCTGAGTCCTGAAGCCAAAATTCAGAAATAGCGGCTTTGCCTTTTTTCTCCCATCCACATTTTTTAATATTTGTTTTTGTCAGAGTAACATATGCACATAGTTTATAGTCAAATAATTCTACATGGCTTATTTAACACAAAAACAAAATGCAGGAGCCCCCTGCCTAACTTCCTCCTTGGGGTAGCCATTTACAACTATTTTAGCTGTAACTGTTTTGGTATTGATTTCCATATCACATGTGGATTGATTACAGAACTTAGAGCTTTCCCTCTCCCAACAAATTTATACGTAATTTTGAATAAATCAATATTCAGTGTCTACATTATTAACACTGTGTTTACTCTTCTTTCTTGCGGGGGGGAGGGGCCGTGCTGTGGGGCATGTGAGATCCCAGTTCCCCGACCAGGGATCGAACCCACGCCCTGCCCCAGTGGAAGCAGAGTCCCAACCCCTGGACCACCAGGGAAGTCTCCAGTGTTTACTATTCAAAGTAATATGGTGATTACTTTCTAAAATAAACTTTTTAACTCTAAAATAATTTTAGATTTATACAAAAGTTGCAAAACTAATACAGTGTACCCTAACCCTTTACTCATTCTCCCATGTTGTTAACATCTTACATTACCACAGTACATTTGTCACAACTAAGAAACCAACACTGATACATTACTATTAACAGAACTCCAAACTCAATCTGGGCTTCATTCGCTTTTCCCTAATGTCCTTTTTCTAACCCAGAATCCCCTTTGGAACACATTATTACTTTCAGTCGTCATGTCTCCTTAGGCTCCTCTGGGCTATGATGGTTTCTCAGCCTCTCCAGGTTTTTGACGATATTGACAGTGTTGAGGTCCTGGTCAGGTAGTATGTAGAATGTGCCTCAATTCATGTTAGTCTGATGTTTTTCTCAGGCTTAGACTGGGGTTACCAGTTGTTAGGAAGATCACCCCACAGGTGAAGACCTCTTCTCATCACATCACATCAGGGGGTAGTGATAGCCATGTGACGTCACTGATGGTGCTAACCTCGATCGCCTGGACAAGGTGGTGTTCTCCAGGTTTCTCCACTGTAAAGTCACTTTCTTTTTTCCCCCTTTTTTTCCATACTCCACTCTTTGGAAGTAAGGCACTAAAGGCAGCCCACACTCAAGTTGGGGGAACGAGGTAGGGGACTTTGCTCCACCTGCTGGCAGGGTGGTGTCTAGTAAATTAGAATACTTCTGTAAGGAAGATTTGTTTCTTCTCCCCCATTTGTTTATTTAAATAATTTATTGATATCAGTTTGTACTCATGGACATTTGTTGTATAATTGGGGTTACAATCCAATGTTACATCATTTATTTTGTTGCTCCGATGGCTCCAGCCTTGGCCACTGTGAGCTCTTTCAGGCTGGCTCCCTTGTCCCTTTGGCGTACCCCATCCTTTTGTTTTTTGAGCACTTCCTTACTTTCTGGCACTATAAGATGCTCCAGGCTTATCTTGCATTTTCCCTGCCCTAGTCCTAGAATCAGTCATTTCTCCAAGGTGCTTGACCTTTAAAAATTAGATATATAAGCCTTCTCACAACGAGTATCCTTAGTAGTTTACCAGCTCAGTCTCATACTTCACAGCTTGTTATGGATCAAATGTTAAATTTAAGGTAAAATATTGATTAGTCATTATGCTGCTTAGCCTCATTTTCCCCTTCTGATCCATTCTCCGCCATTCTCTGCCCTGCTCCGTGCCCTGGAGGCTGACTTCTATGAAATCCATTACCAGGACTACCTTGCCTTCTGCTTTCCAGTTGGGCTTGGCCAACAGAAGGCACCAGCAGGTGGTGAGATGGGCTGAATTATTTACTCCCCAAGGCTATCTCTGCCCGGCCAGCTAGCAGTGGCTGTGCCCCTATGGAGTAGATCCTCTTGCGTAGCCACAGAGCTGGTGGGTTCCAGGAACAATACTTCCTTCTCTTGCCCACTGTTGCTAGTCTCTGGGTGCTTGCTTTGTCATCCCGTTCTGGTCCCCTTAACTCTGCTCATCCCTCTGTAATAAACCCTTCATCAATCTCTCTTCAATTACTCCTTTGTGCCATCTGTTTCCTGATGAGACCCTGACACTGTTGGAGTAATTTTACTAATTAAATATAGTATTCCAGGAACATTTACCAGTTCTAAGGCCTTCACACTGAAAAAAGCCTCCTTTCAACTGGTTTATAAAACAATGTGGCTATGAATATATGCAAGAAACACACATTATACTTTCAGCTATAACAAAATTATATCATAAAAAACATTCTTTTTTACATTTGCTCTTAATACTCACCTTATAATCAGGTCGAATATTTGCAAAATATATAAAAGAATCAACAGCTAGTGCAACTTTCAGTCCACCTCCCTCCCAAGATAGTGCAGACATCTGCTTTCCAGGAACCTTCAAAGTACCCAGATGCTGAAAAAAGTAATTATATTTAACCTAAAGTATCACAATTAAATAAAATACCACCAATCACTTCACAGAGATCAAAAGTGGTACAAAAATTATTTTATGAAAGGTTGCTACGAACTTCAAATCATTTCCCTTCAATTTTTATAATGTAAAGCAAACATATGAGAGGAGAAATTCACAAACTATAGCCAAAGAATTCAGTATCAAATTTCATCAAATCTAAGATGCCAGAGATTTAAACACACATCTTTATTTTTATGTACAACTTAGGAAAGAAAAACACACTGCTAGCTAAAAATAGGACAACTTTGATTTTAAGATGCATCCCAATTTAGAGTTGTAAAGAATTGTGCTTCTTAGAATCAATGAAATATTGGAGTAATAAACTCAATCCTTGAAGTCTTTCCTCTCGTTCATGTCCCATCCCACCCCCAACAGCCAACCAGATGCCAAGCGTTTTGCTTTCACTCCTTTCTATCCTCCACTACAACTGCCTTCTTTCTTGACTGAACTATGGTGACAGCCTCCTAACTGCAATTTTTACCTTTTGTCTCTTTTCTCATTCCTGCCCTTCCAATTCAATCTCCACTCTACTGCCATGATTATCATTCTAGAAGACATATCTAATCATGTCCTACTCTGCTTTTAAAAAATGTTTAATAATTTTTAAAAATCAATAGCTCCCCACCAGTACATTCTCTAGAATAGTATACAGTGACTTTCCCCACTTGCCCAAAACTCTGTGGTTTAACACCTTACGAGTTAGCTGTAATTACTGTGTTCTCCTCATGAGGGAATTACTGTGACTCCATTCCTTTGGCCCATATAATATCTCTTCTGCCTGAAATCCTTCTTTCCTTTTCCCCAAGACTCCCTCATCCTACTACTCCTTGTCCTGCAGGAGTACTCCTATTCATCCGTCAAGAAACAACTTAAATATTACTTCCTGCCTTCTTCCCTTCCTCTACGGTTCCAGAGAATTTAGACAATGAGCTACTTGAGAGCACTAACTTTATCATATTCACATTTATTACCCTATCCCTTAATAGATTCCTTGGTAAACAAGTACTCAAAAGAATATCAAGTAAATAAATGTATCATGCCTTCAAGTGAATTTCTTCATATACTAACAGTATATTTAATGGCTAAATTAGCAAATGAATAAATGAATACAAAGACTTTTTTAATGTGGACAAAGAAAGAAAACATTTTTAATCTATGTTTATTTGACAAAACAGTATAATCCCAAGAATTTTAATAAATTATACTAGTATCCCTCGTTCTTAAGCAGATATGCTCTAAAATCAAATTTAATATATTAAACTCCACTTTGCCAGGGAAACCAATGCGGAAAAAAAAAGTTGTAACCTAGGAGGGTCCACTCTATCTGTCCTGCTGCCTGTACGAAACCAGAAGGAAAAAGCAGGGTCTCACAACATCACTCTTGGTACTGACAATCCATACTAGGAGGAGAACGAGGCCATCTTCTAACTCTGAGAAACACGCCAGGCGGTGGCAGCAGCGGGGAAAGAACACTGTAGACATGTCCCCAGAGTTAACTCCTTTGATTTTTACAACAGTGCCATGAGATGTTACCTTTATTTCAGGAAATACGTTAACCGAGTCTCAGAAGTTAAATAACTTCTCTAAGTGAAACCACACTGTAGAAACGGAATTCAAAGCCAAAGCCAGGTCAACCAGACTACAAACCCCATGCTCTGTCATCCCCTCCCATGGCTAAGCCCACACTGAGAAAACTAGAAGACCCCAGCCCTCAGAACCAAAAGTAAATTCTTCCCTGAGGTTTTCCTTAAGTTTCAATCTTTAGTTAATTTCTTCCCAAGTTCTTTCTAATAACATAGATCCAAAAATAAATACCCCATATATTCACTCATTCAAAAAATACTATGACTAAATACCTCGAGGACCTATGCTAGATACCTTTAATTACAACTATACCAAAACCACTTACAGTTTTCAATTTAACACATAACAGTTGATTTGCAAGATAAAGCAAACAGGCCTTTGAATGCATGTTTTTATACTTGGAGAAGACTGAACTAACAAAAATAAGCTGATAAGATAATATAATGATAAATAAGCCAATGGCAACAAACAAAAATAACGACTAAAGAACACGAATTTAAAAGAAAGCTATAAACATTGAGATAACTAGAATTCAGGTTTTTAATTATTTAGGAATCTTGAGAACTATACTTTTGTTTTTTCTTAGCTTTTACATCTACCAGAAATATTATTAGTTGACAAAGTACAGAGACTACATACTCTCCAGAGCACATTCTGCTGGGTAACTTTCAGCATCAGCTGACATCATGACTTACCCTAACAGAATTTATTAAAATATATTCAAAAGTATTAACATAGTGAAACTGGTATAGGTTTTTGTGTAGCCAAAAATAAATATTATTGAAGTCTAAGGTGAATTTATAAAAACAACAGGATATTCAAAAGAGACTGAATATAGTCTAAAGTAAGAAAATAAAATAGGTAAAAATTATTAAGCTTAGTTACTAATAAGTTCTCATTTTCTAAATTTCTAAAATGCACAACATGTTAATTCTCCTATTTTATATTTTCCACTGCTGCTTCAAGAAAATTCTCTTCAAAAATTAAATTTATTAATAATACTATTGAGAAGGATACCATGTTATTTATGAAAAAATGTTTATATTTTAATGTAGCATCACCTAAGATTAATTATAAAGAGATTTTCTTAAAATAATCTATTATTCCACAACAAACTGAAACAACTAGAAGTTTGGGAAAAGGATAGACAGCACATTTAATTTATCATATTAAAACCCCCCCAGATTAATCTGAAACAGCTAAATTACACTAAAAACAACTCAAAAATCAGCTGTAAAGAGATGCATATTCAGATCACAGAGAAAATACTCTCAGTAACTACTCCCTAATGATTTCTTATATGAAACATCTGGTTTTCTAAACGTAAAGATTATAAAATAAATTCCACGATAAAATGAAGGCTTATAATATAAGGATATTATTCAAAGACATACACCTGATAGTTCATCATTTTCACTTAAAATGTCCATTTTAAAAAATGTGACAAGTTTATACCCCCTTCCTCCATCCTTCTTTCCCCTACCTTATTCACTGCATATTTAAATGGAAAGAAAGAAAGACAAAACCTTTAATACATTTACCTCACCAAATGGAGTGTAAAACTGCACAGTGTTTACATCTTTGTCCTGGGTGATGGCCTTCTGGGAGCCTGCCACAGCTAACACGCTGCCAGTGTGGTTCCACTGGATACCTACTACATACATGCCACTATCAATTAAAACAGGATCTAGTCAACAAAAAGAAAGTAACTGTGGTAAAATATTTAGTCTAGAGAACTTTATAAGCTTAAGAATAATTTTAAAATATTTTTTTAATTCTCCACATTAAAAAAAGAAAAGTTACATACTTTGGTCATTCTCATGTCTCATTATTTGGCATCTGCCATTGTCAAAACAAATCGCAAGGCAGGGGCAGTGTGGCTCCACATAGCCTTCTGTGCCATGGTACCAGTGAATTCCAGCGATACTGACTGCTCCAGTGACATTCACCAAACAATTCAGTTTCATTTTCATCTAAATAAAATCAGTTAGTTAGTATTGTATATTTTAAAACAGGGATTAGTATGAATAGAGTATTATGGAAAGACACTGAAAATGGGATTTAAAAATCTGGTTTTGAATACAAGCTCCATCACTTACTGTTTTACCCAACCATGGACAAATCACTTCACCTGAGTTTCAGTTTTCCCCATTTGTAAAATGAGGATTTCAAAAAAGCTCATAGAGTTTTTATGAGACTCAAATGATCAAAGGTATACAAAATTACTCTGAAAATAGCAAAGTGTCATGTAAAAGTTGGTTACTATCACTTCCACCAACGAGTGGGTTCATGTGACGTCTTAACCCTCACTAAAAATAAAACTGGCCCATAAGTAAGATCAGAGATCTATCATAGCTAGATCTCACAAAGCTAGAGTTTTTCTTGAGATTCTGCTACCTAAGCCTATTCTATTTTGCCTTCTTTCCAGGACGTGATTTTTGTCCCTTACTGTTTAAATCTTCCATCCTTTTTATAATCTAGTACCTTGCTACAAAAATATCTTTGGTATCTCATGTCACCTTTGGCTTCAGGTATTTGAACACACAAAGATCAAACTGCACATCATCCTACCCATCATCCCTCAGCTTCAATACACTGAAGCCTTGTATTGAAAAGCCTTGTCCTTCCCAGCTACCAGGAAATCAGAACTAAGAGCATTAATTTACCTTGAAGCAACCCAGAAGGTTTTTTTTAATAAAATGAATTTTTAGACAACTGGAAAAAAAACCCTGAATTGAAGACTTTCTTGATTACGCAAACTATCATAATAAATGAATGTGTATACATATATGAATGATATGTAAAATAATCATACAAAGTTGTGTAAATAAAAGTAAGGAATATATGTACTTACTATAAAATTCCCTTGATTATCATAAATGTGTATTTCTCCATTTGCCATTCCAAAAAGTAAGATTTTACTATCTGCGGACCATGCTACATGACATAACTGTATACCCTTCAGGTCTTTTCCCCAAATGCGATTCCCTAAAACAAACATAAAACATAATTATTTCCTTAAAAGTTCAGGGTCATGATTCTCTAACAACTGTTCTAGAAATCTCTGTTTCCCTAAAGAGCTCTCACATTCTTCACAGTATTCATGCATTTGTTCAATTTATTCAGTCATTAAACATTTACTGAGCACCTACTATGTGCCAAACACACACTAAGCATTTGAAATAGCAGCTGTTTCCAACTTTCTCCCTTCTCTTCTAAATTCTCACTCAGGACCTCACTCCCAAATAGCAGATGAATTCATCTTTTACTTTGGAAAGAAAATTAAAGCTTTCAGAAAAGAAATCCCCCATTCCCACTTTCTAACATTCAGAACATAACTGATCCCACACTTATCCTTTCTGCTTTGCCCCCTAATACAAAGGAAGAGGTATGTCCCCAACCAGACACCAATCTAAAGCTAATCCCTCTACCTATTCTCTGATCTAATCCCTTCAGAGCTTTGTAAAGATCTCCCTCTACTGATTATTCACATTTTCTCTCTCTCTCTGTATTTTTTTGGTTTTGGTTTTGGTTTTTTTTGGCCCCTCAGCGCGGCTTGTGGGATTTTAGTTCCCCGACCAGGGATTGAATCCAGGCCTGGCAGTGAAAGCACCCGGTCCTAACCACTGGACCGCCAGGGAATTCCCCTTCTCTTTCTCTTTAAACTCCTCTCCAGGCCCTTTCTTATAATCATTTAAACATACTCAGATCTATTCCTCTTCAAAACTACCACCTCAGATAAAAACAAACAAACAAAAACCTCTTCCTTCAACCTTAAGTTCCCTTCTAACTACCGCCCTATTTCTACCATTCCTTTCCCAGCCAAACTTCTTGAAAGAGTTATCCACACTGTAATCTTTGCTCCCTCACCTCGCACTCAACCCTCAACCCAACACAGTCTGGCTTCTGCCCCATAACTCCACTGTGGGGAAAGTGAAACTGCCCTCATGGAGATCACTGATGGCCTCTTGATAAATCCAACGGATGCTTTTTTCTTTCCTTTTTTTTTAAGTACTTAAATTATTCTATTTCATGTTTTTACTTTTTTTATTGGAGTCTAATTGCTTTACAATGTTGTGTTAGTTTCTGCTGTAGAACAAAGTAAATCAGCTATATGTGTACATATATCCCCTTTCTCTTGAGCCTCCCTCCCACCCCCCTCCCTGTCTTTTTGTTTTGACCACCTCTTCCTTCCTTCTTGGTTTCTATGACATCTCCAAGACTTCTACTTTTCAGTATCCTTTATGGAATTCTCTTCTCCTATCCATCCATTAAATGTGCTAGTTCTCACTCTACAGATGGCCCCTGGGTTTTTCATCTATTCCAATGGTTTAAATTACCATCCCTATGCTGGTGATTCCCAAAATTATGCCTTCAATCCAGATATTTCTAAGCTGCAGGCGTATATATCTAACTGTGGTCTAGACATATGTACTTGGATGTCCTATGGGATGAAGAACTCAACATGTTGAAAACTGAAATCTCCCCTCAAAACCAGTCTTTTCCCACATCCCTTATTTCAATGATAGGTACCACCATCCATCCAGTGGCAAAGCTAAGAACCTGGATATCACTCTAGACACTTCCATCCTCTCATCCCCAACCCAATCAATAACAAGGTCCTATCTGTTCTACTATCTAAGTATCTCTAGAATATGTCTACTTACTTTCATCTTCTTTGTCATCACCCTGGTTCAGGTTACCATCCACTACGATCTATCACCTGAATTACCATAGTAATTTCCTAACTGGTACACCTGCCCCCATCTTTCTTCCCTTTCTCCTTTCTTCATATTGCAAACATAGAGATGTTCCTAAAGAACAAATCTGACCACATTGCTCCCACTCTTAAAACCTTTCATTGGACAAAAAACAAAACAAAACAAAAACAAAATCTTTCATTGGCTTCCCAATGCTCTTAGAGTTAAGTCCAAACTCCTTGTATAACTTATAATCTGCATGATCTGCCTTCTGCTAATCTTTCTAATTTCATCACATACAGCTCTTCTTCCTTTAGCATTATACCATACTGATTCTCAAAATTGTTTCAATATCCCAAAACATGGCTAAGTTCAACTCCTCTGGACCTCGTCAAATGCTATCTCTTAGGCCTAGGACATTCGACACGCCAACCTTCTTTGTGGCTAATGCCTCAGCACAGATATCATTTCCTTTAGGATGCCTTCCCTGGTCCCTCTATGTCTAGGTTACATAATTCTTCTACATGTTGCTGTCTTTTCCCTGTCTTAGTACCTATCACAACGCATTGTAATTGCTTGGTTACTTATCCATCTCTCCTGATCTAGATCTGGAATATTTTTTGTTGTTGTATCTAGTGCCTAAAACTACAGCTGTCACTTTGCAGACTCTCAGAAACAGAATTTTTTCATACCCAAAAAAATTTTTTAATAAATTACTTCTTTAATAGAGAGAACTTCACACTAAAACAAAGGTACAGACTCTCAGAAGGCCCAGTGTTATCTACGAACTAGAATTTTAAAGACATAGGTTTGAAGGCTACAAAACACAACAAACAATGACATGCTCAGTTCTATTAAAAAAAGACTAGATCATTTCACAATATGAAATGAAATAATATTTCATTTCACAATAAAAATACTGAATCATTATGTTGTACACCTGAAACTAATGTTATATGTCAATTTTATCTCAACTTTTAAAAAGTGATAGATCTCTATACACTTTTTTTTTTTTTTTTTTGCTGTACACGGGCCTCTCACTGTTGTGGCCTCTCCCGTTGCGGAGCACAGGCTCTGGACGTGCAGGCTCAGTGGCCATGGCTCACGGGCCCAGCCGGTCCGTGGCATGTGGGATCTTCCCAGACCGGGACACGAAGCCGTGTCCCGAACCCGTGTCCCCTGCATCGGCAGGCGGACTCTCAACCACTGCGCCACAAGGGAAGCCCTCTATATACTTTTTGAAACTAAAATCTACATATTTACAATACAGTCTAACAAGTGTAAAGATAAATCATATAATTAGGTAGACATATTTAAAATAACTCTGAGAAATTAATTCATTTTTTTCCAGTCCTACTGTAGAAAAAAAATTTTTAACAGATTTTTTACTTGAATATACTTAAAAATAAGTAATTCTTAAATGTCATCAAATTGTACAGTAACTATTTTCTCATTGATGTTTATTTTTCTGTCAGAATGCTAACATATGATAATTAATTTAAACCTCTAAAGATTAAAAATGTCAGCTAAATCTTGATCTTAGCTCTGGGTGCAAAAATGCATTACCATCCACTGAACCAACTATCACAGCCCCATCCTCGTATACAATGCAGATCTTCTGTCCATCAGCATTCCAGCTCATGCTTCGAACCACTGATTTATTTCTATTGTTGATCATCTCCTCATACCAAGAGCCTGTTTTCACAAAGAAAAACAAATGACAAGTCAAAACTTTCACATCTAATAAATGGTACTTCAGAGTTGAAACATTCCATAAAATACACTGTGGGATAAATAACTGCAAAGCTGTCTACAACCTGAGACATTAAACTATGAAATCTTCAAATCCAACAGAACAAGATGAAAAAATAACTTAGGCCTTGACTAATAATTGCTTCAAAGATTATCACAGAAAACACAATAAATGCCCATCTTTTTTTTCCTCTCTCTCTCTTTCTTGCTTTTTTTTCTTCCATTTTTTCTGTCAATTAAAAAACAAAACTTCATTTGCTTCTGAAGGCTGAAACAATTGATTTTTCTCAAAGTCTGACTTTTCCCACTTGAGTACACCTCAGATAATAACCAAGGAAAGAAGAAAATAACCACAATTACTTCATAAGTATGCACAAACTCTCCAATGATTAATTATAGGCATATTAAATATAAGCATATTATGTAAAAGCTCTAAGACTGCTTGAAAAAAATTTTCAACAGTTCATATCACATTAGTGATATCACATCACTAATGCTGAGTGACAAAAACGTTCTTGTACATGGGGTTGGAGTGAGATGTGACTTGTCTCAAGGTGTAACCAAATGTGAGGCAAATCACAGGGCTATTCTGTTCTCTTTTTGTTTTTTAAAAGGCTTTACTACATTCTGGTACAGGGAATTCTGGCCTGAAGCCAAGCAAGTAATCATGTAACATGGAATAACTAGTCAGAGCAGGGTATTATCCATCAAGACTGAGGCTCAGAGAAGACCTACTTTGGCAAAAGACAAAGTTTAATCTCCTATATTTTCACATTCTACTCACTACACACATATACACAGACATAAACTTTAAAAATAAATAAATGAGTTTGTGTACTACAGCATGTTTTAATTAAGAATTTTTAAAAGGTATACACCGTAAATGTTTTTAAAACAAAACGCATAAACTAAGGTACACTGTTCTTTTAAAGATGATGGCTACAGGCCCCAAGAGAACATGTTTTATGAGTTATTTTTCTGGTAATGGTGATGCACCTAAATTAATCCCTCTCTTATTCTCTCTTGTGGGCAAAAGACACAAATTGTGAGCCAGTAGTCAGAGCTGAGATAAAATCTATATCCAAGAAGGAAAAGGAAGTTAACTGACTCATTAAAGGAAATTAATTATTGCCTTTGACATCTTCATAAATGTGTTTTTATCTGCTGAACTAACTCCAGCCACTGACCACAGAGAAACTAATCTTACTGGAAACCTGAAAAAAAGAGCTATGTCAAGGAGAAACGATTCTGCCAGGAGCCTAAGTTCAGTTTGAAGATAACCAACAGTCACATAATTCACTTTCTTAACGCAAGGTCACAGTTCAAAAGAAGTAAGGTTAAAGGGAGAAGTAGGAAGCCATAAACCCAGAAATATCACCCCTGTGAACTCCTACTGCCAGTTAAAAAGGGTCTATTTCAAAGATGTTATTTCCCCATTCAAATACTGTAATCCAGACTCCAATTTGGGAAAGATTAAATCAGCTCTTCTAAGATACCTTTATATAACATCCAAACAATGATAAGACCATTTTGATCACTGGTAGTCAACTTCTGATATTGTTCATTCCATGTTACAACTTGAACAGAACCTAAAAAATTATAAGACAGTTTAGAAACTAAAAAAGAGCTACAATTAATTTCAAATTTATATTTTTATAATAAACACTAAGAGCATGTTAAAATCAATACTGCTCCTGGGCAAAAAACAGCAATTAAGAGTCTTTAATATTACTCCGAAATGTTCATAGGATGCAGTTACTATTATCACTCATTTCTACAATAGTGTATAATAGTAATTTTCATGTTTATTCCTATTTCGTGCCAGCTACGGTACCAATTAGCATCAGCTGCAAGAGCTGATGACCGAAACAAACCTAAGTAAGATTTACCCAATTTGCCTGACTCCCCAAGATTATTATGCCCAAAGGACATCATACTAAGTACTTGTTTTTTGGGGGAGGCGGTATTTGTTTGTCATTAATATGTCCCCTAATCTCTCCCCCTGCACCACACCTTGTTTTCCATTCTAGTAGTAACACACTCTTGAGCAGCTCTTAAACCTCTGGGTTATAGGTACAAATGGTTTTATTTTCGTTTTTTTAATCCTTAAATACTTTATTGTATATTTCCTAAGAACAAGGACATTCTCTTTCAAAACTATTTTACAAATTAGAAATTTTAACACTGATACAATATTATCTCCAACCCACAGTCCACATTTAAGTTTTATCAATTGTCCAAATAATGTCCTTTATAGATACTTGTTTTTCTCATTTCAAGATCCAGTCTAGGATCATCTAGTACATTCAGTTGTCAGGTCTCTTTAGTCTACTTTTATCTGGGACTATAAAACAGACTCTAAAAAAGGATTATATCCTATCCATAGACAGATAACAGTATTTTTAATATTTAAAATTACAGCTACTTTTTTTCATAACTATTGAAGACGTTACTTAATCATGTGAAAGTTGTTGAATGATTCTAGGCTGTGTTAATTATGGCTAAATAAAAATGATTACTTTAAATATTACCATCATTTAAAATGATGACATTTTTGCATTAAGTAGATGGCTTCTAAATACCTAAAGATAATACTATTCAAATATGATTTAAAAATGTACATGACTCACCACTATGACCTTCAAGAGTCTGATTCATAGAAAGGTTACTAGGGGCTGCAAGACCCCTCAATTTTGCATCATCTAGAACAAAAACAAAAACAAAAATACTATGGAAAATATATAAAAGTGACAGATTATAAGATTTTGATATTTCTTGCTTTTTTTGAAAGGAGTTCCTATTCCTGGACAATATTAGAAAGTTTTTTGTTTTTTTTTTTTTTCCGGTACGCGGGCCTCTCACTGCTGTGGCCTCTCTCGTTGTGGAGCACAGGCTCCGGATGCGCAGGCTCAGCCAGGGCTCACGGGCCCAACCGCTCCGCGGTATGTGGGATCTTCCCGGACCGGGGCACGAACCCGTGTGCCCGGCATCGGCAGGCGGACTCTCAACCACTGCACCACCAGAGAAGCCCCTAGAAAGATTTTTTTAAAGCATGCTTTATCCTGATCTGTTTTTCTTAACATGGACAATAACACCTACCCCCTTGCAAAGATGTTATTCTGGCAAAATAAAGCAAAATGTATAAAAGAACACTGTTTATTCAGTATACTGAATATATTAGTAAATATTATTGCTACTTATTCCTTGCCAAAAGATAACAAATAGAAGTATTTATGACATATAGATTGAGAATTCTAAAGCATAAGAGGGATCAAAAAGCAAAGACTTTGGGGCTTCCCTGGTGGCGCAGTGGTTGAGAGTCCAACTGCCGATACAGGGGATAGGGGTTCGTGCACCGGTCCGGGAAGATCCCTCGTGTCGCGGAGTGGCTGGGCCCGTGAGCCATGGCCACTGAGCCTGTGCGTCCGGAGCCTGGAAACTAGTTTTTACTAGATTTTGCAGAATCTTATATTCATTCATTCATTCAACAAATATTTATTGAATGTCTACACTCTTCTATGCACTGTGGAAGACTCTGAAAATAAATGATGAACAAAAGCTCTCTGCCCTCAGAGAGCTTTTAGTCTACTAAGGGGACAGATATTAAATACACACACACCCACAAAAATATACATGCATATATATAAAATTATAAACTGGGGAAGTAAAGGCATAATAGGAGACAGTAACAGAAGGGGATTAATTTAGACTGAAGGGAGAACCAGGGAAGGATTTCTGAAGAAACGATATCTAAACTGAGACTGAAGGAGAAACTGGGAAAAGCCAAGCCAGGTAGTGGGGAAAGTATTCCAGGCTAGGAAACAGCAAGTGCAAAGGCCCCTGGGTAGAAGTATAGAGCCTTTGGCAAACTGAAAGAAAGCCTATGTGGTTGAATTAGTGGAGAATGGCATAAGATAAGGCAGAAGTGATAGGCACAGAAAAAATTATAAAGTCTTTGCAGGAAGTGATAAAAATTTTAGATTTTATCCAAAGTGCAATGTAAGCCTTTAAAGACTGTTTTTTATTTGAAGTGACTTATTCTCCTTGATTACTAATCATACTATAGAGAAGAATACAATAATACAAAATGTCATCTCAGTAAATGAATCTTCACTTAGAAAATCTGATTGTTACATGTAAAATATAACATTTAAAACATTCATTTAAAAATACAAATTTATGAAAATCTTAAGAATTTGTGAGAGTGGGAATTATAAAAGTTGATGCTGAAGAAAATTCTCCTTTCAGATAACATGTATCTTAAAAAATTATGAAAAATATTCTTTATTCTGAAAACAATCTCAGGGAAAAAAAAATACCTGAGTTCCTCTAAAACCATTAGTTCTAATTATCCAGTTACTGTCTTGGTAACATTAACAATAATACACATATATAACGTCACAATCATCTGTCAAACAATTAGGATAGAATAAATGTTGTTGACATACATGTTAGGTTGAACATTATTTTTTTAACAGAGGGTTCTTTCACTCATTGACTCTTTTAAAGATTGTACTACACACTTAAGCCTTATTCTACTCTTCTAAAAAAATTTGATACAAACATTCTTCTTAACTTACAGCACTGAAAATCCATTCTAATGCCTATAGTCATAGTCACTGTAACCAAGTAAAATTAGTGATATATGATTCCAAGGGTTTGCAGGACCTAACATATTTGAAAGTGTGAGGAAGTAGTTCCATCTTTCCATTTGTTTATATGGTCTGAATTCACAATTCTGCATAGCGGGTATGTCTTCTCTTTGTTAAACCACAAAGTACAGGACTCTTGACAAAATATATTCTGACAGATGACAGTAAGTTTTTGAAATTCTACTTGACATGGTGAACAAACAGCATCCACATCTGAACACTGTCTTTTGCTGGCAGCAACTCCAGAACTTGATCGTGCAGAAAATGTCTACAAAACCTACCTGAAAATTCTGATGTCCAAAAAAAAAAAGTCAAAAGTTTTCAATGAGGTGGAGTAAAGCCACCAAGATCCCAAGACTCCACTGAGTTACATTAAACTCCCCATGGCCAATAAACAAACCAAACTGGCATGGTATATGCTTCTAAAAGCACATACCAATAACCCTTGGAATTAAAAGGCATGATGAAAGGAGGCACCAAAAAAAGAAGGCATTTGAAACCCATGAAGAGGGATTTCGGAATGAAATCAGTAATTCCAACCATCCAAAGTATCCCCCAGAAGCTCAAAAAGTCCAAAGGATTTAAAAAGATTAAACTGGGGGCTTCCCTGGTGGCGCAGTGGTTGAGAGTCCGCCTGCCGATGCAGGGGACACGGGTTCGTGCCCCGGTCCGGGAAGATCCCACGTGCCGCGAAGCGGCTGGGTCCGTGAGCCATGGCCGCTGGGCCTGCGCGTCCAGAGCCTGTGCTCCGCAACGGGAGAGGCCACAGCAGTGAGAGGCCCGCGTACCGCAAAAAAAAAAAAAAAAAAAAAAAGATTAAACTGTCATAAAGTGACTGAGAATGAGAGATACAACAAAGGAGAACAGAAGACCCTGCTCAGAACACCAGTAACCAAGCACACTAAATCTCTGAGCACCTTTATCTTAGGAAAACCCGGCTGACGTTCATAAATATCTGTTTTTATATTTTGCATTCATAAAACTTGTTAGCTTTTATTTGCATCCATAAAAGTTGTTAGCAACCCAATTCCAAAAGAAATTCCTGTTATGTGCTGCATAGTAAGTTTGACAAGCAGGATCAAAATATATGGAAGACATTTTGGTAACACTTGAAGAGAGGGTGGGGTTCTGAGAAGGAGCTGCTATGGGTTCTCCAGACTCCCTGGCAGGATCACCTGACTGCCTTGCTTCTCTGCGTGATGGGCTACAAGTGACTATGTGCACATCCATGGGTACAGCTATGGACACCTGACCTGGTATTTCTGGAGCTTGGGTTTTCAGCACATTCTTTAGGTACAGAGTTGGTGTGGATTATGGACATCTCTAGAACAAAGGCAAGAAGCTTCACGCGTCCGTCTCGCTACATGGGCACGTCAGAAGGCCGAGGCACTCCCGCTGCCTGCAGTTCCTGAAGGACTATGCAGGTGGCTACAGTTGGCTTGCATGGTCTTGGAACACTTTTTCTCTGACCCGAATGTTTGCTTTAGGGTGATACGTCTTCTAATGAAGATGAGTAGACCGCACCCTCTGCGGCAGTGGCAGGAAGAGCAAGAGATGCCTAGTCGGGGCCATTGCCCTCAAACCCCACCACAAGCAACTCTGGCCCAAGATGGCAGCCCTTTAG
The DNA here is from genome assembly GCF_003031525.2 of Neophocaena asiaeorientalis asiaeorientalis. Lineage (NCBI taxonomy): Eukaryota > Metazoa > Chordata > Mammalia > Artiodactyla > Phocoenidae > Neophocaena > Neophocaena asiaeorientalis. The sequence goes on from NW_020173656.1 coordinate 2,253,116, forward strand.
ATACTTTTAGCAGGGAAATAACATGATCTGGTTCCTTTTTTTTTTTTTTTAAGATCACAACAGCTGGAGTGTGAAGAGTAGACTAGAAAGAGGCAAGAAACAATTCAGGGAGGGAAGCTGATTCTCACAACAGTCTAGGTGAGAGCTGATAGTGGCTGGGACTAGAGAGGTAGCACGGGACAAAGGAAAAGGATGGATTCAGATACTCTCTGGAGATAGAAGCATAGGGTTGTTGATGAAGGTGATGTTAAGTGGGAAGAAGGGGGCTTCTAGCTTGAGCAAATGGGTGAAATTTAAGATATTTACTGAAATGGAGAGAAATGAAAGAAGATATATGGGAGAAGGTCAAGAGTTCAGTTTTAAACAAAGTAAGTATGAGATGCCTGTGAAAGATTCTTGTGGAGATGTCCAAGTCTGAAAAATCAGAACTGGGCTACAGATATATATTTAGGAATCGTCACCCCATAGATGGCATTTAAAGGTAAGGGAATGAAAGAACAAGTCTAAAGAGAAAGTAAAACGAAGACAGCCCAGAACCAAGTTCTCAGGAATTCGTACAGTTAGAGGAGAATCTAGTAAAGAGACTGAGAACTTACCAGAAAGGAAAGGAGGGGAAAGCCATATGTATAAATATAACAATAATTTAAAACATTTCTATTCTCCTTTTGTCTTGAAAAATAATGGTTCAAGACAGAAGGAAAGGTCAAATGCTGATAAGAACCCAAAAAAGCCGTCCATGAGATTTGGAAAATGAAAGTCACTGGTGAGGGAGAAAAAAGAGGGAGAAAGCAGACTAATACTCCAAGAATAGAGAGAGGATAAAAAAGTGATGAGGTCCCTGAGAAGGTGAGAGGAGGTGGGCTCCAGCAAAACCTGTGGAAGTTGGCCTGTGAGAGAAGAAGGATACTGCCTCCCCATCTTAACCTGATGTAAGAAGCTGGGGCAAACGCTGATTCTAGTTCCTTTCCTTCTAAGGCAAGGGAGTGAAAACTGGGAATGCCACCACAGGGGATGCAAAGTAGTGCTTCAAATGTACTCGGCATATGCAGTATCTGGTGATTGTTACTGGAGGGATCTGTTGCATCACAACTATGATTATGAAATACAATAGACTGACCTTTTAAGAATCATCCAACAATATTTCTCATGTTTATCTCTTTCAACATGACTTACACTCATTAAGTTCCAAAACAAATAATTTACTCCATATTCCAAGGCTCTCAAGAAACTATTTTCCATCTCGCTCACTAATTTCAAAGAATATTCTAACCACACTTCATCAAAAATGCAGAACAGGGACTTCCCTGGTGGCGCGGTGGATAAGACTATGTGTTCCCAGTGCACGGGGCCAGGGTTCGATCCCTGGTCAGGGAACTAGATCCCACATGCATGCCGCAACAAAGAGTTCGCGTGCCACAACTAAGGAGCCCGCGTGCTGCAACTAAGGACCCGGCGAGTCACAACTAAGGAGCCTGTGAGCCACAACTAAGAAGCCCGCCTGCTGCGACTAAGACCTGGTGCAACCAAATAAATAAAATACCAATTAAAAAAGCACATATATATATTTTTTAAGTGCAGAACAGGAAATGAAGTAATTTTTTTCTTGAAAAGCCTTCAATATTAAACATAATGCATTTCTTAATGTAACTAAAACTTCCCACATATTTTAAGGCAAAAAATATGTATATGTACATATACTTACATATATTTGAGAAATATAACAGAAACAAAAATTTTCTTTCAACACAGTTAAGAAAACTAAAGTGTTGAGAGATTAAATTACTAAACATCAGAAGCCAAACTCTGATTGGTACATAAGTATCCAAATTTGCCTTTTATTTCATAAAGTTAATCTAGCACATCAAAACAATTATTCTCTCTTTGCTTAGGCTGCCATGAGCCCTCCACATAGTGGGTAAAAATGAGGCTTTGAAAGTGAAACAAACTAAGTTTTGATGGAAGAAATGTTCACATATTGAGGTATGGCGAAGTCATTCTGGCTTACATATTATTTAGCTTAAACTTTATGCTAATTAGAACAGTCTGTTTTTTAGCCTATCACACATATCTTCTATATGTGCTTTAACCATTAAAGAAAAGTGTGCATCGTCCAGAAGTAAAGAATGTCCATTCTGGAGACAGAGATCAATGTCTCCCTTCCTGGGACCTCAATGCTTGTACTCCTTCGATGATAAGGCTCCCTTCCCAGGTGCCAAAGCCATACTGACTTGCTGTGTAGGAAGCAAATATATTCCTTGAAGGAGTGTACCCCTGTCGTGTTTGATGTTCTTTGCTCTGACAAGAGATAAAACCATGCTGAAAACCATCTTCTTCGGAATAGTTCCTCAGAGATGTCTGAGAGGCTGCCTCCCCAGCTATAGTCCTCAGTTTGGCTCAAATAAAATTCTTTTCTATTCCTATTACTTCAAATCTTAGCTGTGTCACTTATTTCCTGTGTGATCTTGGACAAGTTATTAACTGATCAGCACCTAGTTTTCTCATCTGGAATACCTACCTCTCAAGATTATTGTGAAGTCAAATTAGATAGTGAAGGTTAAACACCCCAGACATAGAAAGTGCTCAATAAATATTTATAACTACCACTTCAAAGCTGTAGAGCAGTGTTACTCAAAGTGCGGTCTGAGATTCAGCAACACCAGCATCACTAGAAATGCAAATTCTCAGACCAAATTCCAGATCTCCTCTGGGGCTTGGGTCCAGAAATCTGTTTCAACAAACTCTTCAGATGATTCTTATGCCTGATAAAGCTTGAGAAGCAATGCTGTAAGGAATCCAAAATGTAATTTAGTTCAACCCTTCATTTTACAAAAGACTGAACTTAAAACCCAGATGTACTCAGCAACTTGCTGAAAGACACTCAGGAGTCTTATGGCAGAGCTGAGGTTCCAACTCCAATCTCCTTATCTAAATCTCCAATTTAGACTGGAAATTGTCTAGCTCTCCGACCTAGAGCAATACTAGATAATAAAAAAATGTGAAACTGTTTGCTAGGATTCCAGAGAACTAGAAAAAGAGAAATCAAGCTGTAAAACACAAGAGACTTATTACTAAAAATGGTTTTTTTAATCCCATTTTCTGTTCTTGGGAACTAGGTGCGTAATTATTAACACATCTGAAAAGTGGAAAGGACAACATAGGCCTGTAAATAATCTACCAAAACGTGAGACTTTTGTGACCTTACTGAAATGCTGATTCACATCATTTTTATTTTATTTTATTTATTTTAGACTCCTATTTATATAGCACAACCAATACACATAGCATAAAACAACATAATGACTTAGTTTTCATTCTTCATTCATTTTCATTTGCCATCAATAATTTCAGCAAAAGCCATCTGATGTTTACATTCAATAGTTTCTGAACTTTGTTACAAAAATACTCTAGAAGAACACCCCAAAATGTTTGGGGTTTTGTTCTTTTTCCTTTTGAAAGAATTAGAATTGCATACTGACAAATACCATGGGCAAATCTCTCTGACCAAATGATTTTCCATCAAGTTCAAACATTTGGGCTTGCATTCATTTACCTGTCTGTGTCTCTAATTTCAAAACCTTCAGTAATCCATCTTCACCACCACATGCTATGAATCCTTGGTCCTTGTTCCAAGATATACATTTCAGCTTCACATTATTGGGAATGGCAATCTGAAAAGCAACCACACCCACTCTCACAGCTTTTCACCAAGGGGTTGGGAATGAGTCTACAGGACACGAAGCCTGAAGAAGAAAAACGGCCAGCCTTGCAGAAATGTGAGCCGTTATGAAAATGAGCATAGTCCCCTGAACTGCCCTGGGCCCATTTGGGAAAGAAAGGACTGCCCACAAAGAGAAGGGCAGTGACTGCAAAGGAACCCAATGGGGAGTGACCTGATGGATTTTTAAAAGGGGGGAGGGGGACTTCCCTGGTGATCCAGTGGTTAAGACTCCCCACTCCCAATTCAGGGGGCCTGAGTTCAATCCCTGGACAAGGAACTAGATCCCACATGCCACACTAAAGATCCTGCATGCCGCAACCAAAAGATCCCACAGGCATCAATGAAGATCCCGCGTGCTGCAACTGAGACCCTGTGCAGCCAAATAAATAAATAAATATTTTTTTAAAAAATAAATAAAAGGGGGTAGGGATAACGGAAGTATAAATCTATTATCATCAATTCATATTCCCTTTCCGCATACACTTTGGCTACCTTTTTATTACTTTTCTCCTGCCCAGAGGCCTGTGATGATCCAAAGAGTTTAAATCACCTGGATAAGCAACAGGTGAAGGAGGAAAGATAGGGAAACACGAAGTGATCAGCCCTGCAGGCCCCCCAAAAGGACCTAACCAGGGGCAGGAATGGGAAAGAATCATGCGAGAGGGCTGCTGTCTCCGCCAAGGATTATTTGGGTCTTGGAGACCATCAGACAGAGGTTCGAGGCTGGACCATGCAGGAAGGTGGGCGGAGGGACGTCGAAGCCGGGATCACCACTCATGGCCCTTCCGGCAGGATGCGGGAATCGCCCGCAGGTCGAGAGACCAGAGGAGGAGCGAGGGCGAACCCCGGGAAACTCACTTTCTTGCTCAAGTAAAAGAACATTCTGGGAACCCCGAGAGGACGACGACAGCAGATAAAGCCCGACACAGGAAACTTCTTCTAAGCCGCCAATCGCTAGTACCCGCGGCTCTTGGAAGCTCCGGTCGCCCTGGCAACCGCCGCCGCTGGGTCGCATCCGGGGCGCCGAGGGACACTTCCGGCGTCGTCCTCGTCTCGCCGGGCGTCGTACGCCTGCGCGGACGTCGCGGGGCTGGTAGACCCGCTGTCGCGGTTTGGATCTGGTCGCTCTGCTTCTGGGCTTTTCTGCCCAGCGCCCTGGCTCGTAGCCTCAGCTGCCCTCCGACTGGGCGGGCTTCGAGGACCGGCCACACCTCGGATGGTCGCGGCGGAACTCGACTGGGGTGTCAGTACCAAGTCAGTAAGGGCGCCCATTAAAATGAGGTCGTAAAGATGAGGTGTTCTGTAAGCCCCGAAGTCCCAATATTGTGAAAGGAAAAAGTTATTTACTGTATTTGGTAGACTGGCGCCGTTGGCCAAATGAAGGTACAAACGTGCATTTTCAGAGCGTGCAAACCTTCCTTTGTGCCTTTGGGGATGGGAGAGCCCCCTGGAGCAATTTGGGGGTAGGAGATTTTGTTAATTCTGTTTGTTTTAGTACTTTTTAACAACTTGTTTAAGCTGTTACTGCAGCCCAAGGGTCCTTATAAAAAGAATAAGTGTGTACACTTGAAACTAACACAACATTGTAAATTACATACACTTCAATTTTTTTTTAATTTTTAAAAAGAAAAAAATATGTGTGAGCTGTGGGCTGTTACAGAATATAATTGCCATTGGGGCATAGCCTCCCATTTTTAAGTACTTGAGGTGTTTAGTATTTTCTTGCCTGTGGTCCACTGTATTCTTTCTCTACCTTATTTCTTTCTTCAATTCTCCTTGTCCTTTCTGAATGCTTGGAGAGTTACACACCACCACAATTTTAGACATAGCGCAGAAACTCCTATGAAGTTATTCAGTCTCATCTGTTTTTTTAATTTGTCTCTGGTTTTACCTTTTACCATATTTGCGGCTACGCCTGTTGATTTGTATAATCTAGTGTGTACTTTATGCAACGGTAGCTAATTTCCCCACCTAGCGTCTTTCCCCATCTCAGGCAAATAACGTTCAAATCCTTTGACCCAAGTCTCTTGCCTCACCCAGCGTACTCGAAAACTGACAATGGTACTAGCCTTTCCTATTAAATCTAAACCCAAGCTAAAATCAGATCTTCCTTCGGTCTTAAAATGTTTTTACTTTGGTGCCCCCACTTTAAGCAAGCCAGTATGCTTTTTTTAATCCCACTATTCCTGTGTGCTTCCAAGGTCATTTTATATATCCTATGACGTTCCTGCTTCCTTGGCCAATTGCGCCTAGCCAAACGCACACATCAGGTCTCCCTGAGAAATCCTTCCCAGACTTAAGCCCGATCCCATTCAGATAATTTGTTTGTTTTCAAATGAATGTGTATCTTTTTCAGCACCAACTACATCCCTAAGATATGTTTGTTGGCACCGGATCACGGGCTCCCTATACTGGACTCAAGAAAAAAATCAATTATCTAAGCCAGGGGATTCCAGTCAACTGGTTAAGCTTAAGACATGATTAGTTCAAGCTATTGATGGTCACACTCTTGAAAATTTGTCTCTCTTTAAATACCTTTCCCTAGTTCTTGCACATGAGCTCTCATTTATTCCTCCTATAACACCATTTCTTTGTGATATATTAATATAACTGATTTGTGCTCAAGTAAGTTTGGAAAATAATACTTGCTCTATGTCAGGTGCTTTCAAAAATGTTGAGCAATAACAATAAAGGTTTCATATAATATTTACTGCCTTTGATGTGTTCATTTTTCATGTCTTCCTTTTACAGTTTATATTTTAGATTTTTTACTGTTTCTGGGTTTGCATCTGTAGGTTATATTTTCTTTTCAAGTGCATATATTAATGTACCCTCATCATTATTTTATCTGAATTTATGTAATTTTGTTTTATTCCCTCTCCCACAACAATCTTGATTAAAGCCTTTCTGTTTAACCTGAGCTTAAATTTTTAATTTTAAGAGCATGAGATTAAATTATAGGAGGAGTCACAGTGTTGTGTCCTTTGACAAGAAACTGTTTCATTCAAAATAATCGTAATTCAGCTTAATTTAAGAAAATATGTTAATAGGCAAAGTTGATATAAGAGTTACCCAAAAAAAGCATGACAATAATATATAAAGATATTGACATTTTTATTATACTAAACACAACATAAACCAAGAAAAGAATGAGTAGTATACAATTTAAAGAACTATTTTTTTCTAAAAGTTATAAGCATAAAAGCGGAAAAAAAATTTATCAAATATGTAAGTGAAAAAAAAGAGTTAGGCTTATCATTAACATTTTAAAAGACATTAGGTTTTGTTACTTATTATACCAGTATTTATAAATATATAATTTTATTGACTGGATCCTAGAGTAAAACAGTAAAGTAAATTTAGGGTTTTTTTGTCCTTGGTAAAAAGTTTAACACTTAATTCACAACTAGTTGTGTGTTTCTTTCTAACATCAGAATGAATTGAAAATGACATATAACAGTTCACTTAATCTGTATTAACTATACTTAAGCATGTGTATTACAATCTCCTGATCACAGCTTCAACAATACTCTGGCAAAAATGAGAAAAAAACAAAAAGTGATGAAGATATAGTTCTAAATCGTATTCATCTCAATTCAATTATATGAACTTTTTATGTGTAAATACCCTGTACAATTTACACTCTAAAGTAACAAGACTGGTTTACACTATAAATACTATCAAGAAAACAGATCAAAAGTTCGCATTTTAAGCCTGTTTATCTTATTAATATAGACATTAAAAAATTAAATGGCTCAATTAGTAAAGAAAGAAAGAAATTATGAAACTTTTCACTCTGTTTCCTACCATTTCACAGTCATAGCTTAGAGACACTAAAATTTGCTCTGAATAAGGGACATTTATTTCCTTAGAAAAATGATACAGATTCTCCAGAAGATCCTCATACTACTTATCCAGTAACATTAAAGCATTGGTAATGGCAGATTACTAGCAGGAACACTGGAGTATGCCAAAGTATTAAATACACCAAATGCTTCATATTTCCAGGTAAAAAATTTGAGGAATTTAACGATGTATTTGTCCATATTCATTTGCTTGCAACTTCTCCAAAATGTCATCAAGTGGCTAAGTTGTTAAGGCTAACACCGTATATTTTTAGACATTAGAAAATGCAAACACACTTTCAAACACTTCAATACAAGATTATATATATATATATATATATATATGTATATATTTAAGTTCTATTTTGAACAAAAAGAGTGAAATTGTTTTCTCACCAAAAATCTATCTAAAACTCAGATATTCTGTTCTTTAGCGAGCATGATGTAAAGCAGTGGTCTTCAAACATTTTTTTGTTCATATGTCCCCTAAAATAATTTTGACAAATAAGTGAATCTTGTGCCTATTTAGATTACATGAAAATTTTCATCATAAGTTTTAGTTGCAAATATGCAATTTCTGCTATATTATAAATATTGATGCTTTAAAACAAAATTTAAGTCAGTCTTCTAAATGTATCCCATGTAATATTAATACCATACTGAATTGTTACTACTGTTGTTCTTCTAAAATAAAATATTTCCTTGAATTTGTATTTCCTTTCTACTTCCTCCACAATTTTATTCTACTTTGAATCTTGGAAATCTGTTCTTTATCACTCTATTATACTTCTCTGGTGTAAACAATACAAACAACAAGCACATACACATTTATATTGAAATTACCTTTGAATTAATTTTCTTTGACCATAAGGTGCTAAGTTTTTTTAATCGTCTCAGTTGAGCTACCATTACAACTATTATGGGGACACAGTTGATCCAAACAGCGAATAAGTCACAATTTTGACATAAAATCATTAAAAATAAAAGGTGAATTGTAATTAGAAAGGTATCTCCTAATGGGATGAATTGGGGGAGATGTGTTTATGAGGGCTTAATTTAAAAGCTCTCTGGAGAGTTTACCTTTCCAAGAAATTCACCTTAGTAAAGTTCAGGGTAAGTAAGAGGTATGCCTTTCTTGTATAAATTTAAGAGAATGGTGACACTGAAGTGAGAGATGGGAAAAGAGAATGCCAACTGACCCCAAGTTGCATTGTAGGCAGATCGATTTAAGGAAGTGAAGGATTTGGAAATTGATTCCTTTAAAATGTTCTGTGTCCCCACATACCCCTGGAAAGTCTCTGCATACCCCTAGGGTATCCCTATCACAGTCTGAATACCATGCCTCTAAGATCCCTAGGAAAGGTGTTGTTAACTTGAACTACGCTAAGAAAAAGTACTTTTCCTGAATTACTCCTTTGGCTAAAAAACTGATTTTGAAAGTTTCTGAGGTAGTACCGTGTTACATTTTGAAATCTGCTTTTTGACCACTTGGCTAGACAAAGCACACAGCTATGTGTCGTCTGAACTATCACACTCCATTAATCAGCTGACTCGATTGTACATGTACAGATTCTGAATAAGAAAGTCATACTAAGGAATCAGGGTAATAGCACTGTCAAATAGAGTGCAATTAGGAGCTTATACTGCTATGGAGAAGCACTAGAAAAATAAATAATTACACAGCTCTTACATGTAAATAAGAATGGGTGTAACGGTCTTAAAACATTTTAAAAGAACTCTAAAGTAAAGAAATTAAAGCTGTGTATTACTATGGCTCATCTTAAAACTTAATGAATAAGGCACTTGTCCTGTGGAATGTCCTAAAATGTCAGCTCAATTGTAGTACCTAGGCTGGCTTCAAGCAGAAGCAGAAAACCTTCCAGAAAGGATATGCTTGGTGTTCAGTCTCTGCAGATATGAGCTGACCTTATCCTGGAATGCCAGTGTGGCCCCACACGCACACGCATCTTCTGTGGAGGTGAGTCTTCGTGCTTCTGCAATGGCTGAAGACAATGACAATACACAAAATGTTATAGCTAATTAGAAATCATAGCAAATCAGGAAATCTGTGATTCAATACTTCCTTTTTTTTTTTTTTTTTTGCGGTATGCGGGCCTCTCACTGTTGTGGCCTCTCCGCTCCGGCCGCGCAGGCTCAGCGGCCACGGCTCACGGGCCCAGCCGCTCCGCGGCATGTGGGATCCTCCCAGGCCGGGGCACGAACCCGTGTCCCCTGCATCGGCAGGCGGACTCTCAACCACTGCGCCACCAGGGAAGTCCAATACTTCTGTTTTTAATTCTTACCTAAATGCATTTTCTAGGAGATAAAAGAATATAAGAGCACATGGAAAGAGGAGGAAGTACTGTGGACTTTGTTACCAAAGAAACTGAGTTAGAGATGTTGAGGAAAAGTTTACAATTGTCAAAGCTGGGTGATGGTTATATGAGAGTTCATTCTATTGTTCTCTATACTTTTGTAATTGTCTGAAATTTTCCATGATATAAAGTAAATATTTAAGTTGATGCAGGGAGAAGCCAAGAATGCAGAGATAAGACAATCCCTTGTGATACTGTGTACTCATTACGAAATGAAAATGTTCGCTATGGAGAACAGTGTGAGGTTCCTTTAAAAACCAAAAATAGACCTACCATATGATCCTGCAATCCCACTTCTGGGCAAATATCTGGAGAAAACCCTAATTTGAAAAGATACATGCACCCCAATATTCATAGCAGCACTATTCACAATAGCCAAGACATAGAAACAACCTAAATGTCCATCGACAGATGAATGGATAAAGAAGATGTGGTACATATATACAATGGAATACTATTCAGCCATAAAAAGAATGAAATAATGCCATTTGCAGCAACATGGATGGACCTAGAGATTGTCATACTAAGTAAAGTAAGTCAGACAGAGAAAGACAAATATCATATATCACTTACATGTAGAATCTAAAAAAGCGATACAAATGAACTTATTTACAAAACAGAAATAGACTCACAGACATAGAAAACAGACTTATGGTTTCCAAAGGGGATTGGGGGAAGGCGGAAGATAAATTAGGAGTTTGGGATTAAGACATATCCGTACTATATATAAAATAGTTAAACAACAAGGACCTACTGTATAGTACAGGGAACTCTACTCAGTATCTTGTAATAACCTATAATGTAAGAGAATCTGAAAAGTTATATATGTATATATTACTGAATCACTTTGCTGTATACTTGACACTAACACAACATTGTAAATTAACTATACTTCAATTTTAAAAAATGAAAATGAGGAAAACAGTCCTCTATTTGTGTGGCCAAAACATTTCAAGGTTTAAAACTAGGTAATTCCTGATTTCCTACACAGACTATTATTCTACTGAATGGTTTGAACTGAAAATTCTACTTACCCATAAATACTTTGGAACTAAAAATTCAGGTTTGTATTGACATTTAAGCAAAGAACGTGGGAGAATGATGATTCTAACTCCAATTGCTTTCTGTAATTCAGTGAGGCGGCTATTCCTACTCAATATCATAGCCCCTAAAGTTGCCTAAGAGAAATAAGAGTAACTTCCAGATCTAAAGACTGATGAATAAGCTTCCAACTGAGTAGTAGTACTGCTTGGAGACAAAGAGTAGTCCTTTGCTCTTGCATTTTCTCCCACATTCTATCCGTAAAATGTTACAGAAAAACCCGAACGAACTTTTTGGTCAACCCAATACAAAGATAAGATACAGGGCTGGAGGACCATAAATTTACTTGATTAATCTATCTAGCTGTCTAAATCCTATTGAAACTTTCAGGGACAGCCAGCTCAAATTCCCATCTCGATCAGTAAATTAATTAGTAAGCCAAAAAGTATCTACTGAATATCAAGTACATGCCCATCATACCTGTACAGAGTATAAAATTGGTACCTATGATACTTTCCAGTATACCTTGCCTGATAGCCTATAAGCTCTGTGAGGGTAGGGGCTCAGTGTAATATTCTCATTAAAACACCCCATAGAAAACTGGGATGTTGCACAATTGAAAGTTGAGAGATGGATCCATTCACACTGGCAGCAAAAAGAATAAAATATTTAGGAATAAATGTAACAAAAGTAGTGCAAAGACTTGTACAGTGCAAACCACAAAACATTAATCTGTCTCCAGTTACTTCCTCGGGACGTAACAGAGTACTAGATATAGAACAGAAGTTCCATGAATACTTGCTGAACAAATAAATAGGTGAATGGCTAAAGAAATGAGGTCAGAGCCTAAGCCATTATAAACCATTCTGGAATCCTCACCTTCCAGGAGAAGAAAAAGTGCCCAAGACTGATTTTTCTGAAGATTAAACACTTAAGATAGGAAGACAGCACCCAGAAATACTCAAATTCTACAAGCAAGCTGCTCCTTATTAACCCTCACCCTCCCCAAGAAACTGATCCACACTTTACTTCAAATGAAGAAGTGTCTGCTGAGTAACTGTCACGTGTTATGGTAGATGCTAAGAGTACAGACAAAATCTACTACCCGTGGTCCTTGGGGTCTACAGGAGCATAAAACCACAAGTCCAAAACTTGCATTTTCTTCCCCAAATCTGCTTCACTCTCAGTCCCCTCAGTAAAGATACCCCCTCCTTCCAGCTGCTCAAGTGGAATAGGAAAGCCATCCTACTCCACCCCCATCCTATCCCCACATCCAGTTTGTCACCAAGCCCCGTTCATCCTACCTTCAAAACATGTCTGGAATCAGTTTACTTCTACCACATTGTCACCATCCTAGCCCAACTGCAATAGCCCCCGAACTGGTCGTCTTCTGCTCTTCATCCCCTTCAATCCGCTGTTCACACAGCAGCTGGAGTGACTTTTAAAAATATAAACAGCATTGCGCTGCTCCACTGCTACAAACCCTCCGTGACTTCCCATTTCTCATAGAATTTCCCATGCCCCAGAGCAGCAGCATGATTTGACCCCGCCTAACTCTCCAAACTGCCTTACCCCACACTTATCCCTGGCTGGTCATGCTTCCGTCACAGGGGTGGCCTTTCACCTCCTCTCCCCACTAAAGCCACCACTCAGGACCTGGCGTTGCTCTCCCTCCTTCCGCCAGCATTCCAGTCTCAACCTACCTGCCGCTGATCCTCAGCATTCAAATGCCACTTCCTCAGAGAGACCCTCCCAACCTGAAATAGGTTCCCCAACCCCCATTCTGTTCTCTTCCATCACTGCTCTTAATTTATAAATGTGTTATGTACTTGTCTTTTCCCCCTAGACTGTTACCAAAGACCATACCTGTTTTGTTCATGATTGTATACCTAGTGCCTAGAACATAGCAGACGCTGTATTTATTGATTGGATGAAGGAAGGATTGAAGGAACACACAAGTAACCTCAACACAAGGCATCCAGTGCTGAAAAAGAGGACACAGTTCCATGGAAGAATAAGGGGAATTCTGGTAGAGGGGGTAAAAACTGAGCTAGTCCTGGAAATTAAACAAACAGACATTATTTTGTAACATTTGATTCACAAAAAGTAATTTATAGGACACTGATGTAAGTTAAGATGCATAATAAAGACAAATGCCTCACAATGCATAAAAATGAATGCATGATAAACCCAATGCACAGCTTAAGAATTAAAACATAACGAATGCTGTTGCAGAGACGTCATTTAAGAAGTGGAAATATAAATACAGTCTAGGAGAAGATATTTGCAACACATAAAAACAACAACGAATTTATATCCAGACATGTGAAGAGTTGTTATGATAAGTAAGAAAAATATAAATAACCCAATAGAAAAATAAAGGCATAAACAGCTTTTCGAGATAAGAGACTGAAGTGACTTAGCCTCTTTTGTAACCAGGAAATGGGGAAAAGAAAGACTACAGGGAGATACTTCTTTACATCTACCAGACTGACAAAAGTTTAATCCAACAAAACCAAACGTTGGCAAGGATGTGGTTCTTGGATTTTGACAAGCAGAAGAGGCAAGGGAAGCAGATTACAGTAAAGGATGGAGACAGGTGAGTACAGGGCATGCTCCAGGAATATCAAACAGTCCATGTGGCTGGATCACAGGCCTTGGAGAGAAGGAGTGAATCTGGTGCCAAATGTAGTGACAAGATGAAAAAGAGTGGTTACCATGGGTAGGGAGAGTGGAATGGGGAATTTTTGTTTAATGGGTACAGAGCTTTAGCTTGGGATGATAAAAAAAAGTTCTGGAGATGGACAGTGGGATAGTTACACAACAATGTGAATGTACTTAACACCACTGGACGACACTTAAAATGGTTAACATGCTAGATTTTATGTCATGTATATTTTACTGTAATTAAAAAAGAACCTGGACTTAGGGAGAGACTTTAATTAGGAAAAAAAATGGAATCAGACCATGGAGGGTAGGATGCCTGGTGGAAAGGTAGAATTATTGCATTGTGAAGACGTTTGGGAACCACTGGAGAATTCTGACCAAGGAGCAAGACACAGAAGCGTGCTTCAGACTTGGAGACAGGAAAGCTCACTCCTAAGACTGTCCTAGCACATGAATTAGGCTTAAAGGGACAGTCTTTACCTGAACATGTCTTCTTGTCTTCATTCAAGGTGTAGCCAGTATAACAATCGCAGTGGTAAGACGCGGCCCCATCATTCACACAGATGTGCTGGCACCCATGAGAGCCCAGTGCACACTGGTTACGAACTGACCAGGAATGGGTCAGGAAAGAGAATATTCACAAATTACAACTGGAAACTAAACACAGACTTCCGGGAGAAAGAAGCTTTCGTTCGGTGCCAACAAGTGCAGCAAATGAATCCTACAGTCGTCAGCAATGCGTCTCCCATGTTTCAGAAGGAGAGAGCCTCTTTTCCCGTTCCCTATCCCACACCCCTTTCCTTGTTCCTTGTTCCTTGTTCCTTGTTATCTCTTGCAGCTATCTCGGTGCCTTCTCTTTTTTGCTATCTGCAGTCCTGGGGCTGCACTGAGTCTTGATTCTATTCCAGAACTTATCTCCAGCCTTTCCTGATGACCATGAATGCCTCCAACCTCTCCAGCTATACACAGATCATCTTCACCATCACCAAAAATAAATTATTAGGGACCTACCTGCACATGGAGTTACATTTGATGCTGCACAAAAACTATGTTGACCAAGGGCCTGCCCTTGATGCTTAAAGTGGGACAGAAAACACTGGCCTGCACACACACACACACACACACACACACACACAGACAGAAAAAATAATAACAATGATGATGATGATGATGGTGATGGTGTGTATGACTGGATAGGGAAGTATTTGTGTCTGTCACAAGTAAATACATTACAAGGAACAAGGGCTTCCTGGGATACATAGGTTCTTCCTCGGCCATTGCAGAAGCCAAACTACTTTATTTGTTCTCCTCTAACTCTCCTCTTAAGTGTCATTTTATGCTCACAAACCTTCCATGGCTCACTATTGCCTATAAAACAGCTGTTCATGAAGCGTAAGGCCCTAGGTAATCTATCCATAGTGTCTTTCCAACTTTCACACTGATATTCCCCTTCACTACTACAATTCAGATGTTTCCAGCAAAATGCCTACTAGCAGAACATTTTGTTTTCCCCTCAGCCCAGCTTAGCAGCGACTCTAGCGATAACAAGTGGATGTGCCTCCAGCCCCTGACCCGTGATCTGGGTCTCCACATTTAATTTACAGGCCTTGCCACTGCCCAGCAAGGGGAAGGCAGGCCATTAGAGGGGATCTGACCCAGTTTTAGAATGGCATCCATTATTGCTGTAAAATATATAAATACCAGCTTCTCACCATCTCGTCTTTTTCTTCTATCTCCTTTTGCTGTCCTGTGCTTTGCACCATGAGACGTGTAGCTTAGTGTTTGAGAGCATATGTAACCACCAGAGCAAGTGCCTGGGTTCAGATCCTGGCTCTGCTACTCACTAGGCAAGTGACCATAGGCAAGTTACTTTGTCTGTGCCTCAGTTTCCTTGTAAAGTTGCTGTGAGTAAAGTTGCTGTGAGCAGTAAATGTGTGACTGTGCCTAAAATGCCTAGAACCGTGCATGGTACCCAGTAGGCACTGAAGAATGTTGGCAAACCATTATCTGGAAGTGTTGCCTGGAGTAGTCTGCCTTAACTGAAAATCTCCTTTGATTTCTTTTTTTAATAAAATGGTCCATTTTATGCCATAATATCTGTTAGTTTACATGTAAATGTGTTTTTGTTTCCTCTTCCCAGGTCTTCAGATTAAAGGTCCTGCTTAAAGTACCAAGAGGGATACTTGTAACTGTTTGAGAAGTGCAGCCTTGACTCCTTTCCATCCAACTAACTTAGTCCCACCCCCTGAACAAACCAGTGCAAGCCACTCCCCTTGCCCTTGCCCTCTCCACTCCTTCATCTAAGCCTTATCGGCCCTCCTGCCGAGGCCCACCTCCAGTCCCAGCCCTCTGTGTTCATCCCAGACCTCCTGCCTCCCAGCCCCTCCCGCCCTTAGTCACTCTCCCTGGCTAAGAGTCCCTGCTTTCTTAAGGAGCTGTTTCTCCTTGCACCCAGCCTGTATGTAGCTCAGAGGCAGAAGCTGATGCTTCCTTACATCCCCACAGTGCTTAGCAGAGTCCTGGGAACAAAATAGGTGCTCAGAACTCTTTTATTGATCTCATTTTTTTAAAAAAAGGGGAATTAGTTATATGCCACTTCCTTTAATCTCTCTTGAAAAGGTCACACATCACATCTCAAGGAAGAGGAAAGCATACATAAAATCTAAAAAAATATTGAATATGCCCAAACTAAACACCACCCTGAGAGCTAGGAATTTCTCTTAGGAGTGGTTTTACATTACAAATGCCACTCTGTTCTGTCAGTGAGTTTAAATCAAATTAATGAGGATTAGCAGTTCCGGCAAGGGCTTCCTCGCCAAGTTATAAGTCTCACATTCACCCAAGACTGATCATCTAGAAACTGTCAGGGAGGGACTTGCTTCAGACTTACTGGAAGATCTGTGTGGGTCTAATTCAGTCAGTTACAAAGCCTCCTTTACTAAAACGATCTGGCTTTAAGATTAACGCTACAGAAAAGTTCCAGGCCAAGTTTTAATTGGAAAAAGATCAGTTCAGCCTATCACACCAAATACTTACTGTCCAGCTGACTTCCTCTAAAGTTTCCTATTTGCTTTACAGAGCTATAAAATTTTCCTGGATTAGGACCGTACATTCAATTAGCTTTTCTTATATCCCCCACTCCCTACCCATTACCCAGTAATTTTCTGAAGTGAGCTATGTTTGCAAAACCTAGTGAGCTCACTGCCTCCTGAGCAATGTTTACCTTGGTCTGAAAAGCATGGTAGAATGTCTGAAGCCCGATTCCTTACATTACCTTTAAGAATCTCTCCCTTGGTGAAATGCAAGTTGGTTTCACTGCAGTAGAAAGAGCCCCGGATGAAAGAATTTACTGAGTGGACCTTACCTGAACACGTTTTTTTATCTTCATTCAGAGTGTAGCCCTCGTAGCATTCACAGTGATGAGACCCAGCTCTGTCATTCACACAAATGTGCTGACAGTCGTGTGTGCCCAAAGCACACTGATCTTGAGCTGCCCAACAGAAGTCCAGAAGAAAAGATGTTAAACGTGGAAAAGTCTTTTATCAGCCATATATAGAAATCTTCTTATTTGCAGCTAGCAATGCAGAGAGGCAAACTTATTAGAAACCACTCAAAGTCATCAGTAATATCTGTTCTCACTAGGAATTAGCTGAGTAAAACAAACTCCTACACACACAATACTTATGCTTCTATTTTTCCCCACCCCTTTTCAGAATCATCTATACTGAGCTTTTTTTTTTTTTGGCGGTACGCGGGCCTCGCACTGTTGTGGCCTCTCCCGTTGCGGAGCACAGGCTCCGGACGCGCAGGCTCAGCGGCAATGGCTCATGGGCCCAGCCGCTCCGCGGCATGTGGGATCTTCCCAGACCGGGGCACGGACCCGTGTCCCCTGCATCGGGAGGTGGACTCTCAACCACTGCGCCACCAGGGAAGCCCTATACTGAGCTCTTATAATCGAAGTATCTCATGATACTTTCTAAAGCGTTCCTTTTAGATTTCTTGTATTTATGCTGAATCAGAGAGATTCTAACAGCTGTGGGACGAATTATACTAGAATCAGAAAGACATAGAATTAGAGTTTGAAGAAACTGTAGCTCGACCCTCTCCTGTAATAAATGAGGAAACTGAGTCCAAAGTAGACCAAATGACTCAGAACAGCATCAGAACTCAAGACCCAAATTGCTACTCAATGTATTTTTCTCTGTACTGACATGATATTTTTTAACTTTTTTTTTTTTATCTTTGAGCTTTTTGTTTTGAAATCACTTCAGGCTTATAAAAAAGTTTCAAAAATAGTGAAAAAAATCCAGTACTTCACCCCGTTTCCCCAAATGTTAACATCCTATATAAGCACAGTGTAATTACCAAAACCAGGAAACTAATACTGATACAATGCCATTAACTAACCTACAGACCTTATTCAAATTTTGCCAATGGTTCCACCACTAATGTCCTTTTTCTGGTCCAGGATCCAATCCAGGATCACACATTGCATTAAGTTGTCACATCTCCTTAGTTTCCGCCAATCTGGGACATTTCTTTAGTCTGTCTTTGCCTTTCATGACTGTGACACTTTTGAAAATTACTGAAAAATTAGTTTGTAGAATGTCTCTCAATTTGGGTTTGTCTGAGGTTTCCTCATGATTCTGAATTTTTAGCAAGAATACCACAGAAGTGCTATTGTGCCCTCAGAACCTCATGTCAGGAGATGCATGACGTCACTGTGTGTTATTGCTGGTGATGTTAACTCTGATGTCTTGGTTGACGTGGTGTCTGCCAGGTTTCTCCACTATGGAATGACTGCTTTTCTTTCTGTAAGTAGTAAGTTCCTTGTGGGCTGTTATTTGATTTTCACATACTAAATTGTCTTTAGATTCTGGAAAGGACTCTTAGGGCTGGGTACAGAGAAGGAAATAACACACTCACACATGTGGGTCATGAGACACACATGCTGCCATTTATAACTTTTCTAATAAGAAAGGGGAAAAGCCCAAGATGGCAAGAGAGGAAAAGAGACCGAGCTCCCCGTGGATGTGACCCCCGCCAAACACTGACTAGGGAGATAGGTAAACAGGGAGGCAACAGTAAAGCCTCTGCCCCCACTTACCCGAACACGTTTTCCTGTCTTCATTTAAGGTATAACCTTCATAGCACTCACAATGATAAGAGCCAGTTCTGTCGTTCACACAGATGTGTTCACAGCCGTGAGTGTTAAGAGCACACCTATTAATAACTATCAAAAGATGATCAGGACAAATGTCAACACATGGAAAACACGGCAAATAAATAACTACGGGCCCCACACACACACACACACACACACACACACACAGTGCTAATGAAATGGGACAGCTTGGCACGAGAGGAAGCCTGCTGGACTGGGTGGGAACCCACTTCACCTTGACTCTTTCACTAACAGACCCCATGACATGGGTAGGTAAGTCTTCTCCCTTCTTGTGGAGGTCTCAGTTTCATTTTCTATTAAATGAGCAGGTTGAATTAAATGATCTCTAAGTTTTCTTCCTCTCTAAAACTTTTTTCTAGGATTTAACAAACTGGACCTAATTCCCACTCTTCATTGATTGTACGTGAGTATTCATAGAGCAGATGAGTGAGAACCTCCCTAGATTTTCTTCCACTTCTAGATTCCATGAATCTTCTACGGTCACAGACAGGTAAGAGGAGCTTGTATTTAATGAAATAAAACCCAGGAAAAAAAAAATCCAAAACCTCAAAAGGACGAAGAGTTTTAGCCCCCTTCCTCACTAGCCCTTTTCCCTACTAACCCTTCTCTCTAAACCTAGTAATAAGTACTATAACAGGTACTTATACTATTACATTACTTACAGTATTACATACTGTTTTAGGTATTACCTCACTTTTCTCCTCATGTTCCTTTTCAAGAAAAGTCATTGATAACAGTAAATCCACCACAGGGCAGTTAGGAGAAAAGCATAATGCCAGTCCAAAGCCTGGGGTGAGTCCCCAGATAAGTTTCCATCAACCACCACCCCTTAAGCAGCCTTACCTGAACACGTCTTCTTATCGGCATTCAAGGAATATCCTTGGCTGCACTCACAGTGGTGCTTGCCTTCCCCATCACTGACACACACATGCTGGCACTGGTGTGTGCCCAGCGCACATGGGTCCAGAGCTGTGCAAAGGAAATTTACAACAGTCAGCGCCGACAGGTAAGAAGCATTTCAGATACTTCCTCCTGTGTCAAAACAAATCACTCTCCAGGTTCCTCTCTGATTCTACCTTTAGTTCACTCTAAAAATTGGCTACTTGTTTCCTGCCCCTGGTTTATTATAAACACCACTCTCAGTAATGTTTAAATTGTAACTAATTTAAAATCATAGATCTTGTGGTTGACTTTCTCAAAAAAGAAAGGGAATTTTGAATTTGGAGCTGAAGCCAAACACTTTACATGAATCAGGCAATTCGATATTTTATTCAATGTATCCACCTAGCCAGAAAAAAAGACTTTTGCTTCCCAACAGAAAGAAGGGAACAGTAATGTCATTCCTGAAGTTCTATGAGCTAGGGGTCCCACTGCCACCAGAACCCAGTTTCCAAGGGTTCTATAGTTTGTGTCTAAACAGAATTCACACCCAGGCTTTCCTCTAGGCCTGGAACCCACTGACATGTTTGAAATTGCAAATGGTGGAGGGCAACATAGCTAACTGCCTTCCGAATAGGCGGCATGAGTTCCTAAGCCCAAATGTATACGCATGCGACTCTCATATCTGCCAGGAGAATAAACTTACATGCTATATACAAACCAGTAAAAAGAAAAGGAAGAAAACAACAAATTAGATTACATTAGCTAAACTGCATCCTCATCTTTTTGCTCCTGGAGCCATTTTTAACCTCAGATTTTTTTCCCCCAGTGACGTGTTTTGATAAAAGAATCAATGAATTTAGTCATTTCTGAGAAACCAAGGAGGCCTGTTGCAGGAGGCTGGCACCCCTGTGGCAGGTCACCCAGCCTCCACTATTTTGGCAACAGGACAGGTTAATATTTTCCCAAGAAGGGCCTTCTCATGGAATAATCTTTCCAGCTCGTTGACTACAACAGCTACCTCTCAGTCTTTTTTCCATAGAGAGGGTATTTTTCCCCCAGAACAAGCAGATCTTTCATACCAGAATGAAAAGATGACCACTCACCACTTGTTACTTTATGTTCTTCAAGCCCAACCCCAGGTGCTATCTTTGAGACCCAGCCTTGCCATAGACCAGCATCTTTATGGAAAAGTTCTCACCCACAAACACAGGGGATTTTCTGGGAGAAAGAAAGCTATTTTCTTTTGGGAAACCAATGAATGCTGAGTCAATGCCACCAAAGCCAAGGACAGCTTGTGAAGACCCAGTGTCCTAGGGCAGGAAAGATAAAGGGTCCCCGGCCAGGTCTGGTTGAGATGAGGTCAGACCAAGACTTCGTCTCTCATTTCCTGACAAATTGTTGATTGCTGAGTTTCATATTCATTTATATATAAAGTCTCCTTGAAATTTACAATTGTAATTATTGGTTCACTTGTTTGTCTCATCCCCAGCCGCAGACTGTTGCTTGATGGTAGGGAGGGACTACCTTATCTTTGTATCATCAGTGATCAATAAACACGTGTTGAAAAAACAAATGTGAAATCGATTATATAGCAAAAGGTATCTACATTTTAAAATTCACCTGAACTAGAAATTTGTCCACACCTGCTTAGATAATTCCACAGAGGGCTTTGAAAGATTATCTCCAAATGATAAAAAATAAGGCATGACTATAAAAAGAAAGAAACAAAGGAAGACAGAAATTTTTAAATGAAAAATAAAAATAAATTTTAAAGTAAAAATTAAAAAGTTTGAGTCCCACAGATTCATAATTCTGGTCAGTGACTACAGATAAACCCGAGCCTTGAATGGATTCATATTCATGGGTTTGGCTGATTCATGCTAAAACTTCTAATTAAATCAGCATGCATGGATTTAAGCTCCAACCTAAAGGAAGAAAGGAGAAGAACAGTAACAGAATAATTTAAAAAAATTTTTAAAAAAATACCCTGCTTCTTGCTATCTCACAAGTGAGCTGAAATCCTAATCTTCCTGGTCCCTAAGCCTCTCCCTCCACAAGGAATGATCAGACACCGAGCTGAATCTGAAAACTGGAGTATTCACTAAGTGTACACACTGACTGACAGTTACACTGGAATAGAAGCCAGCTGATCTTTCCACAGACAGACACAGTCCCCGTCTTCTGCCCAAAAACAAGCAGAGTTCTGTTAAATCTAGAGATGGAAAAACTAAAGAAAATATCTGGAAAAAATGTGGTGGGCAGAGGGGAGAAGAGAGGTGTCTGGAGATTTTTGTATTTGTATTTTTTTCTGACCCCATCAGGGAATAGCAGGATCATGTACCCTGGATATTTCCAGAATTTCACATTTCTAATGCAAACACGAAGATTTTTATGAGCAAACCAAGTTATATATAAGGCAGCTCTATATTTCTAAACCAACAAAGTATGTTTAAGTTGCTAAAAAAAAAATAAAATAAAATAAAGGTCTTCCCTGGTGGCGCAGTGGTTGGGAGTCCGCCTGCCGATTCAGGGGACGTGGGTTCGTGTCCCGGTCTGGGAGGTGCCCTCACACCGCAGAGCAGCTGGGCCCGTGGGCCATGGCCGTTGGGCCTGCGCGTCCGAGGCCTGTGCTCCGCGATGGGAGAGGCAGCAGCGGTGAGAGGCCCGCATACCGCAAAAAAAAAAAGAAGAAAAAAAATACACACATATGAAAAAGCATTGCTTATATTTAAGTTTTCCATAAATTTCCACCAAAAAAGAATAAATCTCTTTTTTTTCGGATACACAATGTCTGACTATATAACATCTTTTCTAGTTGGAAGCAAAGACTTACCACAAAAGGTTTCCTGGAATCTAGAGGAAAGTTTCTCAATGACCCCATAGGTCTCCACATAGAAAACGTGCTCGTCCAGGGGCTCACTGGCCATCATCCTGAGGGACTCCATGTCTGCCCGGTCCACGCCCACAGCGTACAGCTCAATACCGGACGCCTGGGCCCGAGCCGCCACTTCATTCACCTGATCCTGGGGCCGCCCATCTGTCACAATGATGGCCACCTTAGGGATGTTGGAAGCGGGTCCCCGAGCTCCTGCCTCCACTGTGAAAGCTTCGTCCATCGCTGTCTGGATGGCCAGGCCCGACATGGTCCCTGTGGACAAGGGTGTGATCCGCGCCACGGCCTGTTTCAGGGACTGCTTATCCGAGTGGGTCTGGAGATGGAACTCGATCTTCACGGTGCTGGCGTAGTTCACCACTGCCACCCGCGTGTCTGCCGGCCCGATGTCCAGAGTGTCAATTACCCGCGAGACAAAGGTTTTTACTTTGGTGAACTCCAGAGGCCGTACACTACGAGAACTATCAATGATAAACACCAAGTCCAAGGGCATGCTCTTGCAAACACCTGCAAAGAAGGGTGTGAGAAACAGACATGACTAAGCAATGAGCAGACCACAGTCAGAAATGGGGCAGTTCTGGGACTTCCTTGACAGTCCAGTGGTTAGGACTCCACGCTTCCACTGCAGGGGGCGAGGGTTGATCCCTGGTCCGGGAACTAAGATCCCACATGCCCGTGTGGCCAGGCCAACACAAAAAAAAAAACAAGAAAGAAAGGGGGTCAGTTCTCCCACCCAGAGAGCTCTGGCCAGCATCCCTTGATCCCAAATACCCCACTGTCTGCTGTCTTCCCCAAGACCACCCTCCCTTTGGATGTTGAAAGCACTGAGGCCTTCAGGATACCCTAGTGAGAATTCACATAGAGGTGTGACATTTCCCCAAATATCTCCCCTACAGGCTGGCTGAGTCTTGAAATTTCACTGGGAACCGTATCCTTCTGCTTAAAGTTTTGTTCAAAGGTTCCTCTAGACTCCCAGGAATGAATGGATTCCAGACCTCTCTTGGGCTTCTTGGCCATCAGAGGCAATGGGACAGTGACCCTGAATCGTGTGAAAGGTGAACTCAGGGCACCCTCACTGTGCCCTCCCCTGCCTGCCCAGGCCTCAGAGCCCCTTGGGCAATGGCAGAGTGTGAGGTAAGGCACACTGGTGCTCTCGTGCTGACCTCCTTCTTTTACTCCACTTCCAAGGCGGTGAAAACTGCTCCAGAGTAGCCCTAAATTCTCCCTCCATCTGGTCATTCACTCACGTTTAGTGAACTTTGAGGTCCAACTAGCCCTGAGTTACAGTTTGAAAGTGGAAAGAAGGATAACAACTTAATCTGGTCCCTGTTGACTTCCATCTTTGTCAGCATGTCTTGTTTTAAGAAGCAGAGATTTTGACCTAGTATCTGTCCTACTGCCCCCACCAAAGTGTCTCAGTCACCTCTCTTTCATTTTTTTCATTCACCAAATATATTTTTTTGAGAGCCTACCATGTATTAAGCCATGGGGCTACAAAAGCAAATAAGCCAGATTCCCTGCCCTCAAGAAACTTGCATCGTTCCCACACAAAAGTACCTGGCACATTACAGCAACACAATACATTTCTGTTTTCAGCACATCCTTCTTATCCTTTTTTCCTCTAATCTCGTTCTATACTCCTCCCTCTCCTAGCCACCCAAATCAAATCCAAAAGTCAGGACTAGCTAAGAAAGAAGCCATTCCTCTTCTTTCAACACACACACACACACACACACGCACACGCACACGCACACGCACACGCACATGCACACACACACCAAGCCCTGAATGGAAATGAGATCCTTGGGCATGAAGTGTCATTCAGGGTTCTTTTCTTTCCTAATAGGGGGCTGGAAATTGATGCAACTCTAAGAAGGCAATTTACTCAGTGTGTAGGGGGAAAAGGTGTAGGTATTTATTCATTCAAAATAAATTCCTAGGCTAAGCAGTTGATGACAGAAAAAGCCCAGTCTGGAGCAGGAATTATGCCTCTGTATAGTTTCCTTTTAAAAACTGTAAAGTATCCTCTTGGTTTTAGCCTGATTCCTAGAGGTATTAACTAAAACAATAAATAATATCCTACTTTCAATACCACTGAGGGATCACAGGATTCCAACACAACAATCCTGTGAAGTTAGAGATGCAGAGATTGTTTTTATACCCATTTTACAGGCGAGAAAACTGAGTCTCAGGAAGCTGTAAGACCTAAAAAGTGGTAGAAAATAGCGGTAGATTGCACTCCAGGTTTCCTGACTCCCAGCCCAAAGGGACCTTTCATTTCATGGTTGCCTCTCTCTGAAGGAACATTTTCTACTACCAAAATTAATATTACCTCATGTACCTAGTAAACATCCTGCTTGGTGACTTTGAGCCACCAGCCTGAAATATGCTGTGCGTCATGTATTTAGCTAGGACAAAAGGAATTAATTCTTTAAAAAAAAAAAACCCTCCAGAATTTCATTTCATCCCTAATTACCATGCATCAAAAGCAAAGAAGAAGAAAATCCTTCCAGGAGTTGGATCTGGACGTTTTTGCATAATTTGAGTAAAGGGAAAACTACATGTGATACAAACCCATATCTGACAATGCTGTCACTAACACCCAAGTGGTGTCCTTACTAATATCGAGGCTATGTTCTTGTAAGTAAACATGCAGGATTCCTTGCTTCTTCACTTGATTTTTCACATGGAATCATCTATGGGAGGTCACAGGGGTGTGGTGGGCAGGAATAATGCCCCCCAAAAATGTCCATGTCCTAATCCCCAGAACCTGTAATTATGTTAATTTACATGGTAAAGGAGACTTTGCATGTGTGATTAAGTTAAAGGCTTGAGATTGAGGATGTTGTCCTGGATTATTCTGGTGCGTCCAATGTAATTACAACAGCTCCCAGAATGGAAGAGAGAGGCAGAAGGGGAGATCTGAGAGATGACATGTGAGGACTCATCCTGCCTTTGGTGGCTTTGAAAATGGAGGGAAAAGGCCACGAGCCAAGGAATGGTGGCGGCCTCTAACAAGCTGAAAAAGGCAAAGAAACGGATTCTCCTCTAAGATCTTTCCAAAAGGAACATGTCCCTGCTGACACCTTAATTTTAGTCCAGTGAGACTAGTGTCAGACTTCTGAGCCACAGAACTCTTAGATAATAAATGTGTGTTGTTTTAAGCCGCTAAGTTCATGGTAATTTATTACAGCAGGAATAGAAAATACAGGGGGCTTGACTCAGATGGCAGGACATTCTGTGAGCATCTGCTTACTTCCTGATTCAGACGCCCTCATCATTAATTGTTTTTGAATCTCACTCCCCTTTACTAGATTACAGCACTTTGATTCTCAGAAACCAAGAAAATGAGAATCTGAATTTCCTAAAATGTTTCCTTACTCACAATAATTGTCCATTTCTGATAGCTCTGCTAGAAATAAAAGCCCATAGCAAAGCTTAGCAGTTTCTGGGTGCAAAAAGAAGTGAATTTGAAAAAGGGTGGAATGTTGTGTTTATTAAAGAATTATCATTCAATATTGGTTTGGGTTTCAGGTAATAAAGGACCAGTACTGCATAGGAGGAACATTGACCACCCCACGCAGAATCCCTCCTCTACCTCCCAGATGCTTCCCCAAGGGAGGTGGATCAGGACAAGAGGTAAAATTAAATTCTGGGAGAAAGGCTTCTCCCCTACCCCCATTCCTGGCCTGGAGCAACCAACTGGTTACTAACTGAATTGAACCATGGTGAACCCTGGCACTCCCTGTCTCAATGACAATGCTCTCGCCATATCAAATCCAGCCCACTGGAGCTGATGCAGGAAAGAATCCTTTGTGCTCTTCCTCAACATTATCCAGAAAGGTGCAGGAGGGGTAGACAACACAAATCAACCTGGGCCATGAAGCATCACTGGCCAGATGAGACTGGACATCCAGAAAATGGTTTGATGCAGCCTCTCTTTAAAGCAGGACTTTAACAAGTCTGATGCTGGACTTTTTGGTAATGAAGATAAAACCTTATGTAAACCATATTGACAGCTTGGTAGCTTGAAGCAGTGGCAAGTTCCATGCTTGAGTTATCTGAGCCCTGAGTTTTATTCTGGGCTCTGACACTGATTTGCTGTGTCCCCTCCCCTTGACGAGCCTCAGTTTCCCTATATGTGCTGTCAGGGGCTGTGTCAGATGATCTTCCCTCTCTGCTGCTCTAGGAGCTTTGCTCAACCAGAGAACAAAAAGCAGAATCTCAGGAAAGGTTTACTGAGCTGAACCAGAGGTGGGTCTAGGACAGAGAGCTGAGAGGCGCCTGGTGTTCCCACGGCTGCCCCATCCTCCCTGCCCAAATCTCAGGGGGCAGTTGCTGGAGTTTGACCTTCAGGAGACCCAAAGTCTAGCCCTGACTATGAGTGACCTTGGGCATCTCTCTCTTCCCTTCTCTGGACCTCAGTATCCCCACAAGATTCATCGGGGAGGGGATCTTTCTCCTGCACCACAGTCTGGCTCCGGCTGGGATGGAGGGAATACCTGGTGGATGACGGAGGCTCTTCCTCCTCATTCAACGCCTGATGCCCCTGCCCACCCAACCATCCCGCCCGGCCCCGGCCGGGGATCTCCCTCCTTCCTGGAGGGTGTCCCTCCCTGAGGCCCTCTCAGGTCCCTCTCGGCCTGGGGTCCCTCTCCCGTCCCCGCCCAGGCCGTGTACCTGCGCCGCGGGCCCCGCCGTGCTGGCCGGCCCCAGAATAGGGCGTGCCGGTGGGGGCGGCCGGAGCGGGACGGCGTCCGGGGCTGCCCCCTGGGCCGCGGGTCCCCAACCTCAGGAAGCCGGGGCGGTCCAGGGGGCCGGGGACGGCGGGGGGTGGCAGCAGCAGCAGCTGCCAGAGCAGCAGGAGCAGTCCCGGCAGATGGCGCAGCATCGTGGGCTTGGCGCTGCTGCCCGTGTCCGTCGGGGGGTCGTCGCTCCCTCGCTGGCTGGGTCAGTCGTGGGCCCGTGCGCCGCTCCCGGGCGGCCAATTTAAAGGTCCCGCGGCCGTGGGCCCCGCCCAGCAGCCTTCGGTCCCGCCCCTCGGCCGTAGGCCCCGCCCAGCGAACCCGTCCGGGGCCGCGCGCCGCCTGCTCAGTGCATTCCCGCGGCTGGCGTGGAATGTCTGGGGCCTCTCGGCCGGCGGCGCGGGGTCCGACTCC